>NC_053490.1:144549632-144849632 GCF_905171775.1 Rana temporaria
TGAACATATTTGCCCTAACGTTTCTATGCTAAGGGTTGAAGGTATTTCATACCTACAACCTTAGTGACATAATGCACTACTTTATGTTTAAGTGATATGATGTAGAGAACAACCAAACTTCTGTTCTCTGATTGTAGTGACGCCTGGGGTCCAGTACTGATAATCACTTGCATACAGTTGTGCATTGGAATCTTCACGTGTATTGTATTCTTTTATCGCTAGGGTTTGGTCGCATATTGTAATATGTCCACCCTTAGTAGCTCAACACATTACTTTATGTGAGAGAGAGATGATGTATAGAACCCCCAAACTCCTGTTCTTTGATTGGAGTGAAGCCTGGGGTCCAATACTGAATTCTCACATAGAGAAGTGCATTGAAATCTTTGCTAACTGCAGTTGTGGTTCACTCCCGTTCATCAGAGTTGTGACAGTCATTGGCAACCTTTGATAAGTTAATAGACCTTGTAAGAGGTCTGAGCCGAATGCATATCAACATGAGATGAAGCATTAGTGCGGAAGAACGACTGTGAGTGAATTTAAGGTAGGTTTTCGATATGTTGAACAGATGCTTAAAAATGTTCTTCCGATTTAAATTTTTTCTCAATTTTGTTTCAATTTTGTATTGCAGATACCTTGCCACTGGTGAGAGTTTCACCACTCTACACCATCAAGTTTTAATAGGAATCTCAACTGTGTCAACAATTGTGCATGATACTTGTCTCTTTCTGCGGGAAGAACTGAAAAACTCAGTAATGCCAAAACCAACATACGGTGTGTGGGAAGAAATAGCTGATGGGTTTTGGGAAAACTTCCCAAATTGCATTGAGGCATTAGATGGTAAACATGTCCATCTCATCAAGCCTCCTGATTCTGGTTCCCACTTCCACAACTACAAAAAAAAATCTCAATCGTTCTGCTGGGACTCCGTGATGACAGTATGAAATTTACAGCGTTGGATGTTGGGGCCTATGAATGTTCTGGACATTCTAGAATATTTCATAATTCTGTGATGGGTCAGCATTTCCAACATGGGGAATTTGACATGCCACGATCAAGGCCTCTACCTGCCGCTTCGGCCTCTAGTAGTAGTAGCAGCAGATGAGGCATTTGCTTTATTATTATTATTATTATTATTATTATTATTATTATACAGGATTTATATAGCGTCAACAGTTTGTGCAGCGCTTTACAACATCAGGGAAGACAGTACAGTCACAATACAATTCAGAGGGCCCGGCTCATTAGAGCTTACAGTCTAGAAGGGAGGGTCAAGTGAAACAAAGGGTAGTAGCTGTGGGGGATGATCAGATGGGCAAAATGAAAATACAGTTGTTAGGTGTGGGTAGAATAGGCTTCTCTGAAGAGGAGGGTTTTTAGGGATCCTCTAAAAGCTAATAGAGAAGGAGATAGACGGACAGATTGGGGTAAGGAGTTCCATAGGCTTGGAGAGGCTCTAGAAAAGTCCTGGAGACGAGCATGGGAGCAGGTGATGAGAGAGCTAGAAAGCAGGAGGTCTTGAGAAAAACGAAGAGAATGATTAGGTTGGTATTTAGAGACTAGGTCAGTGATGTAGCTGGGGGCAGAGTTGTGGATGGCTTTGTAGGTAGTTGTTAGTATTTTGAATATAATTTGTTGGGTGAGCGGAAGCCAGTGGAGGGATTGACAGAGAGGAGTAGCAGAGACAGAGCGTAAGGTGGATGAGTCTGGTAGCAGCATTCATGATGGACTGAAGGGGGGATAGAATATGCAGAGGTAAGCCAATGAGGAGGGAGTTGCAGTAATCAAGGTGAGAGATGATCAGGGAGTGAATTAAGAGTTTTTTTGTGCCATTGGTTAGAAAGGGGTGTATTTTGGAGATGTTGCGGAGGTTGAGGCGGCAAGATTTGAACAGTGATTGAACGTGAGGCTTAAAGGAGAGTTCAGAGTCCAGGACTACTCCTAGGACCTTGGCGTGTGGGGATGGGCTGATAGTAGTGCCATAAATTTTGACAGAGAGATAAGGGGAAGAGGCACATGGGGGAGGAAAAATTATAAGTTCAGCTTTGGATAGATTAAGCTTTATCCACCAACCTCCTCAGGCCCTACAAGAGGCATGACTCTGATTACTGGAAACCCATTTTTGTTGATTAGTAGAGTAGAGCACACAAAATGGTGAACTGTGCTTTTGGAATCTCTACATCAAAATAGCATGTTTTGTTAACATCAATGCACCTGGAGGTTGAGCATGCAGTCAACATAGTTTTGGCGTGCTGTGCACAAAATAACTTTTTTGAGGATAATGGAGAATGTGTCCAGTGAATCTTAAGAATTTATCTCAAATGAACCACAAGATCATCAGACTAGTACTCATCCCATTAATCAAGCGCTCCAAAAACGTAAACAATTTTCGAACTACTTTCTTTCCGATGAAGGACAGGTTCTGTGTCAAAATAACTTTATCTAATATTTTTTTATGAGTTTTCCCATGTTATTACCACTGCTTTACCATTTTACCATTTTTTTTTTTCATTCAAGTTTAAGTTTATTTTCAATACAAGAAGAAAATACAATAAAATAAAAATAGCGGGAGATACATCAGAGACATATATAAATATAAGCCGTAAAATACATTTTATATCGAATATTTATTTTTTACTTTCTCCACTCGTCATTCATCACGTCTATAGGTATAGTATCATACAAATGAGAAAGGAAATACAAATAAGTAAAAAGAATAAAAAAACATCTAAAATAATACTTCAGATGTCTTTCCATTTCTTCTTCAAAAAAGATTACCCCATATATCAAGGAATCCATAAACCTCTTAATATTATCCGAATTATTATATAATACAATGCACATACCAGATCAAATATATGGATCTACATAAAGGATAGATTACTAGAAAATCTCCCCCCCTTCGACACCCCTAATGGGATCATTCTGTGTCTAAGAAGCGGATCAATTCCTTCATTCCAACCTCCCTTAAAAAAATAAAATCGGATCAAACTGGTATCAGAAGATGCATTATGAAATCTTCAAACAACTTAAATTCCCAAATAATAAGAGGGAATTTTATAAATATGTTTATATAAACATATCCCCCTAAAGTAAAATGCACGGAGAACACAATAAACTAAGGCCTCGTACACACCAGCGGATCTGTCCGCTGAAAACGGTCCGCCGGACCGTTTTCAGCGGACATGTCCGCTGCGTCCGCTGCCGGATTTCTGTCTGATGGTTGTACACACCATCAGACAGAAATCCGCGCGTAAACAATACGCGGGGACGTGGCCGCGCCATCGCCGCGCCGATGACACGGCGACGTGGGCGGCCCTGGAAGTTCAAAGCTTCCACGCATGCGTCGATTCAGTACGACGCATGCGAGGGATGGGGGTCGGTCGGACATGTCCGGTGAGTCTGTACAGATGACCGAACATGTCCGACGGACATGGTTCCAGCGGACAGATTTCTTAGCATGCTAAGAAACATTTGTCCGCTGGAAACTGTCCGATCCGCCCGACAATTGTCCGGTCGGGCCTACACACGACCGGATCTGTCCGCTGAAACTGGTCCGTCGGACCAGTTTCAGCGGACGGATCCGGTCGTGTGTACGAGGCCTTAGGGTATCACCCTCATGGAGAAAAAAATAAATAAAAAATAAAAATAAATAAAAGAAGAAAGAAGTAAAAATGAGAAGAAAGAAAAAGGAAGAATGAAGGAAAGAAAGGAGAGTGGAAGAAAGAAATACGAAGATCAAGAGAAATAGATAGATAGCCCGCTTGCCAATAGTGTACATCAATCTGAAGCAACAGCTACAATTATATTCTCAAGGCATAGGAGATCCCCATGTATTTCAACCAAGGTTCCCAAACTTCATGGAACTGAGTAGATCTATCCAACATGGAACTAATTCTCTTTTCCTGTTCCATAATCCATGTGACCTTTCTCTTCATGTGCCATTTTACCATTTTAAACATGTTTACTTTTTGTTACACATCTATAGATAATATACCAGTTATAACATTTTGGATAAAAAATAATTAAGTCAACACCTTTGTCTAATTATATTGTATTTATTTTTAGGTTAACTTTATGTAACCTCTTAACAAACTTGTTAACCAAAGAAAGAAGACCTTATGTCAAAACCTTGATGCTTGCATGTAAAAAATTTAAATAATAAAATGTTTCCTTTGGAATGGTGAGAAAATTTTTTGGTTTCAAGCAGAGCTTTTTTTCTCAGAAAATAGGTGCAGGAACTCAACCACGACCCGTTCAGATTTCACAAACAGTAGAAGGGTCTTAAAGGGGCATTAAATACCAGGATTGCATTACATACAGAGTGCAGAGTTTAGGGGGGGTTACACACAGAGTGCAGAGCTGTCACTTGTAAACACAGAAACCAGACTTCTGTGTTTACAAGTGATTGTGGTGAGCAGGCACCAAAAGGTCTGAGCCAGAGGTGGTGGAACTGAGTTCCCCCATGTTCCCCCTGAAAAAAAGCCCTGGTTTCAAGTATATATGATATTGCAAAAAAAATGTTGGTAATACAACATCGTTGTTTCTTACTGGAGAAATTGTCAATAATTTCTATACACACAAAAAAATGTATGCATGCATGACTTGTTCTGAATTACAGGAGTGTAGATCGTGACCGACCTTGGAATCATTGATAATTATCAGAAATCTTCCACAACTTTACTTTATCCATTTAGTGGACTACCAACTACTGCATAGTACTGTGTGTACTGGATGGTACATACTGGGCTTACAGTGGCCACATGTATTGCTTGAATTTTTTTTTTAACTACTTGGGTTCTGAAACGCACAAACTTCAAAGTGTGTCCAACATTCTGCTATTATGCCCCATTTGAAGATGAGTCATTAAATTGCATGTAGTGACACCAGGGGTGTGCCAGAGGGGGCTGAGGCTGTTATTAGGGTTGAGAGACAGAGTAAAGGACAGAACAAACTTAAAGGGGTTGTAAAGACAAAAATATTTTCCTCTTAAATTAAAGTCTGACAGTAGCTGATAAAGTAAAAAGTAATGTTTTGCATTATAACTAGTTTGATACCTGTTGAAATCGAGCTGTTTTATTCACCTCCAGCACTCCTGAATCGTTATTCTCACTGACTTCCTGGTTTGTGGTGCGCATTCATTCTTGCTACATCACGGCCTAATGGGAACTACAGTTCCCATTAGGCTTAGCCTCCATGCCTGTGAGGGATAAGAGAGCATCTTCACGCAGGGCTGTAGTCATAGGGAGGGGGTGAGCACATTCTGCTTTCCACCATGCAAAACGGCTCAGATGCTGGTGGAAAGCAAGAAGAGGAGTGACAGGAAATGGCATTTTCAAACCTGGATTACTGTATTTCGGAGGTCAAAAGGAAAAACGAGGTAAGTGATATTTAAATGCTCTAGCTTACAGCAATCAATTGATCTAATAAAAAACAAACCTTTAGGCCCGGTACACACGAGCAAACATGTACGGTAAAAGCGGTCCGCCGGACCGTTTTCACCGTACATGCCTGCCAGAGGGCTTCTGTACGATGGTTGTACTAACCATCGTACAGAAGTCCGCGCGTAAGCAATACGCGGGGCGTGTCCGCGTCGTCGCCTTCCAGCGGACGGTTTTAAAACACGTCCAGGAATATTTGCCCGCTGGGAAAAGGCCCGGCGGGCAAATGTTTGCTGGAATTCGGCCCGCTCGCGCCTACACACGACCAAACATGTATGCTGAAACTGGCACGCGGACCAGTTTCAGCATACATGTTTGGTCGTGTGTACGGGGCCATAGTGTTCCTTTAAGCAGCTCCTTCGGGGTAGTGCTAAATATATCACCCTTGACTTCAGAACGCTTATCAAGAGGAACTTCCCTGATTACAGACAGTAACATTCTGCAAAACATCACATCAGGGTTTGAGAATGGTTTGAGGCAGAGGTTTGAGAATGGTCTTTCAATTCATCAAGTAGTTGATCAAAATATTCTTCAAATGGGGACTCTTGCTGATTACGGTGAGTTTGATGGGTGGTGGAACTTAACTGGACTCTCCTATCCATATTTGCCTGTAAATAGAATAAGAATACAGATTATGCTTTTCTACAAATATTTCACTGCACCAACACCAGCTGCAATTTTTGAAGGTATCAGCAATAAGTTGTTTGCAGGAGGAGGTTGTGGCATGACAATTGTGACATTTTGAAAGAAACATACCACAGGTGCTTGAGTGGGTGGTTGATTTTCATCAGGAGAAACTGGCTCTGCATTTGTTTCTTGGTTCAATTCAGCTTAGATTCCATTGTCTGATGATATACTTGCACGCCTTGCTCTTGCAGGAACGCTTGAGACAGTTCTAGGTAAAAATACTAGTGTAGCGCCCCCTTACTTTCAGTATGGGCACTACGCTAAAGTTAGTGGGGAATGGGAGAGTTATTTTGCTCCCATTCATAATTTGCTAAAATAGGCTGCTGTCATTCCTGAACTATCCTGTGGGTCAGTCTGCGCTCCAGGGGTGCTGTTCCCACCCCTGGGCTACAGGTGGCGCTGGAGGGGTTCTGTCAGAGCTACTTTTGCCCAGCAGCCAATTAGAGGAGTTTTTCCCCTCGCAGGGCATGCTGGGGGAGGGTATATCTGGGGCGAACGCCATTTTGTGGTGTGTTTCGCGGGTTCCAGGTGCGGCACCCACCTTCAGGGTGTGCGCATCCAATGGACCCTGGCGATGGCCTTCCAGGCCGGGGTTGTATTCTACGTGGAGCTCCATGCTCGTTGCTGAGAGGGACCCCAGTGACTCGTTGGGGCACCCGCTTTACTAAGAAGATCCAGGCTAGGTGCCGCTTCGATGGGGGGTCGGCTTAAGGAGAACCCGGAGGCAGGTTGTCCAATAGGGCTTGAACGAACCATCGGGGATCTGGTGACCGGGATGCTGACAGGTACACGTTACTGTCATCCGGTGACCTATGCTTAATCTACTGGGAGGATTCGCTCAATTCATCTGTTTAGCTCATTCAAGTAGTAGGCCTGTGGCAGAGGCCCTAGAGCCAGGCCTGTTCCTCCCAGCAACATAAAGTGACACTTCGGCTGCCAGGCTTGTGGCAGAAGTCTGTCCGGGGGCACTTCACCCACTCTGGCTAGAGTGGCGACGAACTGTTATTATTACTACTGTGCTACTGAGAGCAGGATTGCTCTTGTTCATATCCAGGCCTGATACCGCAAAGTTCTCTATCGCTTTATCAACCTTTTCCTTCCTACTCCATGTTGATGTTGGCTATGTTGGGCCTGAAATAAAGCATTAGAAAACCTTCCTTCATTGACTGGACATTCGCTCACTAATTTATTCTTCAGCTACACCCCTAGACAACACTGAGGTAACTTAATACGCCAAATCCCAACAACCAGCGGCTCCTGAGGGGGTAGCGCTACACTAGCATACAACTTTGAGCCTAAAGATTCATAGATAATTTCTCCACAAACTATATAGTTGTTTCAGTGTTTAAATTTTTTTTATTAGAAACCTGTCAAGTGTAAACTACAGAATTACCCTCTAGCAACAGCTGAGGGCACATTCAAAAAATATGTCAGATTCCTTTCCGGATAAAAAGTGATTGTAGGAATACTGTGCTAAAATAATTACTACTGGAGAAGATAGCAGCGAGCAACATTATCCAGAGACAGAGCAAATAATAAGGTAACATTAGACAATATCTGAAGCTTCTTGGATGCAAAAAAACACAAAATAAATTTACGATCGCATCTCAGTGGTGCGCCTCAAAAACAACAATGCCTCTGCATGCGGGTTAGGCCTATGATGTGTTGAAGGTGCTCCTCTTCTCTCTGCAGACCTCTCTTCATGGAGTTCCTTCTTGCAGCGGTCATGTAAGGACCTACATCTTGAAGAAATCTCCTTGTTCTGCCATATATTTCCACTGGAAAAAAATTAAACATATTACATAGTACAAACATAATGGGTGGAGCATTAATTGACCATAGTAATTAATTACCCTAGGAAACTACATTTGCTCTTTTTTAGGTTTGGTTGCTATATAGTTACATAGTAGGTGAGGTTAAAAAAAAGACAGTCCATAAAGTTCAACCTAAGTGTGTGATTACATGTGAGTATTACATTGTATATCCCAGTATGTTGTGGTCATTCAGGTGCCTAACTAATAGTTTTTTGAAACTATTGATGATCCCCGCTGAAACCAACGCCTGTGGAAGGGAGTTCCACATCCTTGCCGCTCTTATGCCGCGTACACACGATCATTTTTCGGCATGAAAAGAACGTTGTTTTTCAAAAACGTAATTTAAAATGATCATGATATAATTTTTCAGGTTCTGAAAAACGACCAAAAAATAATTCGAACATGCTGCATTTTTAACGTTGTTTTAAACAATGTCGTTTTTCGGGTTGTAAAAAATGATCGTGTGTGGGCTAAAACGACGTAAAAAACCTGCGCATGCTCAGAAGCAAGTTATGAGACGGGAGCGCTCGTAAAACTACCGTTCATAATGGAGTAAGCACATTCATTACGCTGTAACAGACAGAAAAACGCGAATCGTCTTTTACTAACACAGAATCAGCTAAAGCAGCCCAAAGGCGAATGGAACTTCCAGACCAGACCAGACCAATAAATAAAAGCAGCACACATCATACACATAAAGGCTGGTATACAATATGAGAAAATCAGGCGAACGATCTTCTGATTTTCTCACTGTTTCACAGCAAGTCGGAACCGAAGAAGAAAATAATGTATGAAAATTCTCGTACGACAAAGGCTTTTTTTTTTTATTATTGTTTCTGATCATGCGCAAACTTTTGTTTCTGATATTTTGTGTGAAAATCACATGAAAACGGTACACATTAAACGTAAATTGTTTATTCTGTTCATGTACCTGAAAAATTGTGGATTTTTTAGCTTGCAAAGTCTGAATCGGATGTCAAAAGTTGTGTACACACTATACGAAAATCAAACAATCATGCCTCGTATGCAATTTTTCTTCCGATTTTCTCATAGTGTGCACCCCCCCGTTACACATAAGCACACAATTAACCCCTTGATGATTGCCCCTTGATGTTAACCCTTTCCCAGCCAGTGTCGTAAGTGTATAGTATTATCACTGATCACTGTATTAGTGTCACTAGCAAGGTTAGTTAGTCAGTTAGTGACCCTCCCAGCCAGTGTCTGTTAGCACCATATTGCCCACCACACTATCACAGTCACACCATAACACACAATAAGTCGCTGATCGCCGTCATTACAGTATAGCGTCTAAAGCTTCTAAATTCCCATTATATATATATATAATTTTGGTCAAGTGGTTAAAGAAGAAGTATGGGAAACCCAAATAATAACATACATACTCATCTGGATGACTGCAGCATTGATCTACACCCCCACTACCAGCTCTACACCACTGTTTGCTTTGTTCTCGGGTCCACTCTGAGCATCAGTCACTGGCTCTCTACCCCTCCAGTGCTCAGGGAGAGGCTGGCTTAGGCTCTAATGCCCCGTACACACGATCGGTTTTCCTGTTGGAAAAAGTCTGATGAGAACTTTTGGTCGGGAATCCTGACCGTGTGTATGCTTTGACTTTTTCCAACAGGAAAACTGCTGGAAAAAGATAGGGAGCAGTATCTATTTTTTCCCGTCAGGAAAAAAACTGTTTGGAATTTCTGATCGTGTGTACAAATCCAGACGCGCAAAATTCCAACACATGCTCGGAAACAATTTGACCCATGCTTAGAAGCATTGAACTTAATTTTCTTGGCTTGTCGTAGTCTTTTACGTCACCGCGTTCTTGGCAGTCAAAAGTTCACCGAATTTTTGTGTGACTGTGTGAATGCAAGGCAGGCTTGAGAGGAATTCCGTCGGGAAAACCATAAGTTTTTTTTCCGACGGGAAAACCGCTTGTGTATACGGGGGATAACAGCACACTGAGAGGCTGAGCCAGCTTATTGGGATGTCAGCTGACAGCAGGCTTTATCCCACTGTAGGCTGATCCTGGGTCACAGGAGAGCACAAATAATGAACTTTTGTTACCCAAATGAAAGGTATGACCTAATAAGCTTTGGCCATACTTCCCATTTAATAATATATAAATATACATTTTATACATATAGATGCTTCAACAGATCTTACGGTATATCACATGTATCAATAGGCTGACATTAAAGAACCCATTCATACTTAGTTATACACTATTCTTGTTGAAAAAAATCCAAATATGGAAATTGTAGGAGAAATATTGCAAGCATTTTTTGATTCCAGGCATAACACCCTTTTACACCAGTGCTTTTTATTAAATTGAAAATCTGTTTTTCTAAGGCTCATAGAACTCAGAATCCTGTATAAAAAATCAATTAACAGAATTTGTCTCACTACATAAACTTTTACTGAGATCAGTCAGCCAGCGTGTTCAGTGTTTAATGGACCCCCTGTAGCATGGCTCATAGAGATCTGCAGCTGCCATGATAACAGATTACATTTTAAGATATTTCGAATTTCGTAGAGGAAGCATTTGCCAGTGAAATCCTGTTTAAACTACAGCTTTCGTGTGTATTGTATGCTTGATGCATTACTAAATTATGTATTATTTTGATTTCTATATTTTAAAGCGGAGGTCCGCACCCCAACCCTATGTAAAATTGAAAGTCAGCAACTAAAAATACTGTAGCTGTTGACTTTTAACATATGGACACTTACCTGTCCAGGGAGCCCAAGATGTTCTGCACCCCAGCCGACCGGCTGTTGGGTGCAGCCGCCATTCCTGGTCAGGGAACCCGGCAGTGAAGCCTTTCGACTTCACAGCCGGTTTCCTACTACACATGCGTGCTGTGCTTTGTAATTGGCGGGTGGAGGAAGGAGGAGGGGGGCCAAACTTCTGAGAGATAGCGCCGCTGCACCATCTCTGAAAGTGGGGAAGAGGACCTGTCAAAAACAGGTCCCTGTTCCCCCCTTTCCCTGAAAGGTGCCAAATGTGGCATCAGAGAGGGGGGGAGGAGACAAATAAGTGGAAGTTCTACTTTTGTGTGGAACTCCGCTTTAACAAGTGCAACAACTTCTGCTGGCCTCTACTATGTAGAGCAGGGGTGTCAAACTCAATTTCATTGTGGGCCACATCAGCAAGCATTATGATTGCCCTCAAAAGGGCCAGTTGTATCTGTTATGCCGCGTACACACCATCACTTTATGTGATGAAAAAAAGCGCTGTTTTTAAAAACGTCACTTTTAATGACCGTCTGTGGGGGAAAACGTTGTTTTATGTCTTCTGAAAAACGACAAAAAAAAATTGAAGCATGCTTCAATTTTATGTGTCGTTTTTCAAAACGTCGTTTTTTACTTCACAGAAATTGACCGTGTGTAGCAAAAAACGTTGTTTAAAACGACGTTTTTACACCCGCGCATGCCCAGAAGCTAGTTATGAAGCGAGCTTCAATGGAAAAACGTGGTGAACGTAACCTTGCTTTGCTAGAACATTGTGAGAAAAACGATGGTGTGTAGGCAATTTCGTCTTTGAAAATTGAAGTTTCAAAAACTTCGTTTTTTACTTCACAGAAAATGTCGTTTTTTTTCATCACATAAAGTGATGGTGTGTATGCGGCATAAGATTAGATGTCAAGCGCATCCCCTCCCCTTACATTGGATGTCAAGAGCCACCCCACCATCAGAAGTTGAGTCTCCCACTCTCCCTTACATCACAGTGCACCCCCTTTCCTTATGCTGCTGCTGGGAAGAAGGTGGATGCATTGCTTGAAAGCAGAAAGTAAGGGTCTGGAGGAAGACCAGAGGAAGGCTTTAGCTCTCCTGCAGCTGCAGGAAAGGTGCGAGGGCCACATGAAATGGTCTGGAGAGCCGGATTTGGCCCGTGGGCCTTGTAATTGACACCTGTGATGTAGAGTATAATCCAGGTAAAACTATATGTGTAAGTGCTGCATAAATAGTGGCCCAGATTCAGGTAGATTTGCCCATTACTTACACATGAGCTGCTCAGCTGAATTTCTCTGCGCTGGGGCAATTTAGCCAAATTGCCACCTGATTCAGGAATCGTTTGTTCAGTTAATTTGCTCCTGTTTAAGGCAAAGCTGAGGGCGCAAGGCCGCGCAAGTGAAAGTGGGTGTGCCCCTATGTAAATGAGCATTTTTCGGCTCAGCAGAGGTTTGCGTCGGGCGCGCGCATGCGCAGTTATGGCGCTTCCGTCTGCGCATGCGTCAAACTGCGCCTATCATACTTTCAGGGCAAATCCTGCTCAGCTGCTTGCACTGAGCAAATAAATAGGAGCAGACTTGCGCAGGTTCTTTGCTGAATTTCATCCTGCTTTTTCCAACCCCCCCCTGAGCAAGGTAATTTAGCCCATTTTGAAGAGATGGCACCTCCCAAAGGAACTAAAAAAAGAAAGGCCAACTTCGTGGCTGCGGAGATGGACATCCTAATTGCTGCACTCCTGCTCCATAAAGAAGTCCTATATGGTGCCCAGCGGGCAAACACCACCGTTGCCCAAAGGAGGGCTATCTATGAAGCCATAACCCTGGACATCAATGCCCTGGGTAATCAAGAGCGTTCCTGGGATGACATCCAGAAAAAACTTAATGACATGAGGCGCAGGGTCCGGGAGAAACTGGCTCTTATCCGCAAACATACCGGTGGCACGGGAGGTGGACCACGATGTAAGATACGACTAAATCAGGAGGAGGAGATTATTGCCCAAAGTCTAGTGCAGGAGCAGGTGGAGGGACTTGCAGGGTACGACTCCACTCCACAAGTGAACATGGAACTATTATTTTTTTTCATATCTGCTGTGCATCATGGGAGGGGGTAGAAGTGAACATATTTGGGGGTAGAAGTGAACATGTGAGAAGTGTGTTGCACCAGCAACATTTTTTTTTTTGGTGTCATCCACAGGTGGTGATGAGGATGATGAAGCTGGGCCGTCTTCGGCTGCGGGGCGACCCACGCCATCCATACCTGAGCCAGGGGTCCAGTCAGGCCCCATGGACATTATGGCAATGCTGGTACAGGAGGAGATCCTACCGGGGACAAGTATGGTGGAGGAAGTGGTTTTGGAGGAGGATTCCTTTTTCCTCATCCAGGAGGACTCTGGCTCCCTCCAGGAGGATACCACCATCCCTGATCAACCCACCACCCCCCCCGGCCAGCACGTCATCCCCCTCCAGGGCAAGCCCCTCCATTGTGGACCACTCCCCTTCTCCCTCTGTCCGTGCCCGAGCCTCTCCTCCCAGGAAGGCTCTGTCCAAAACCAGGGATATACCCTCCAGCCTCCGTCAGGGTCTGCTGGAGGAGCAGGCCCTGCAGAGCCGCCATATAGGGGCCATGGTGGGAGATGTTAGACGTATGGCGGACAGCATGGCATCCACCTCCACCTCTGTGCAGCATGCCCTCACCCTGCATGCAGACCGGGACAAACATGTCTCACGGAGCCTGGATGAACTAAGTGGCAACTCCAAGGCCATGGTCACCTGCTTGGTGGCTCAGCAGAACGCCCCCGCTTTATTAACCGCTGAGGTCAGCAGGATGGCAGCTGCGGTGGAGGCCAACACCGCTGCTGTGCAGGCCAACACCGCTGCTGTGCGGGAGGAGGGGAGAGTTACCCGCCGTCATCAGCGGAACACCACCACCCGCCAAATGCGGATGTTGGGCCAGACCAACACCATCCTCGCCCGCCTGGCCAACGCCATGGAGGGCATGCAGCCACCACCTGCGAGGAGTCTGGAAGTAGGGGTTGATACTCCTCCCCCCCCTTCATCCCCACCCCATGCCTCCTCCGCACCACGGAGATTGAGGAGCCGGAGCCGGGGCACCCTTGGCCCAAAGAAGAAAAAAAAAATTAATCTAATTAGACAAATTATTATATGCTCAGAATATGAGCTATTTTTGTTTATTATATGCTCAGAATATGAGCTATTTTTGTTTATTATATGCTCAGAATATGAGCTATTTTTGTTTATTATATGCTCAGAATATGAGCTTTTATATTTATTTGTAGTCCCTACACACGGTGAGGAGTGTATACTACAGTGTAACTGGTGTGTGAATGGGGGGGGGGGGGGCAGTCCTGCTGGAAAAGGGGTGTCACCCTCTGCCATGTGAAAGGTGTATGAATGGACAGCAACATAATTGGAGCCTTGACGCGGCGTTGCTGCTCCCTAATACCATGTGGTATTGTTGGGTCTAATCCAATTTGGGGTGCATGTGTCGTGTGTGTGCTAGGGACCACAGTGGTATGCATACATGCATTATACTTGTGACAAGATCAGGGTGTGTTTAATGTGCAAAGAGACGTTCCACAAGACCATTCCGGATTGCTCTTCCCTCAGAAGATCCGGTAGTGTTTATTGTGGGGGGGGGGGGGGGATTGCGTGGTTCTGGGGTAAGGTCATTGCGTAGCTCAATGTGCATGCCCCTTCTCTCAGCAAAATTGTGGAGAATACAACATGCCCCGATGATTTGGCACACAAAGTTGGGTGAATACAACAGGGTCCCCCCTGATTTATCCAGACATCTGAATCGAGATTTAAGGATGCCAAATGTGCGCTCCACCACCGCACGGGTACGTGCATGGGCTTTGTTAAATCTTTCCTCTCCTGGTGTTTGAGGGTTACGAAATGGGGTCATCATGTGAGGTCCCAGGGCATATGCTGCGTCACCTGGAAGGGAAAAGACAGGAGGATGTTAGTCGTGCATGTGCCCCTTGTGATGTCTGCATCATGGGGGGGGCAGTCATACCTGACACCCATGTCACTCACCAATCAGCCAGCTGTCTCCATACATGTTCTGGTCAAACTCGGTTGGGATGGGGCTGTGTCGGTAAATAAAACTGTCATGGCTTGACCCTGGGTGTTTGGCACGGACATGCCATATGAGGCCATGTGCATCCACAATCACCTGCACATTTATCGAATGCCAATGCTTCCTGTTGCAGTAGATATGCTCGAGGTGCCGGGGGGGGGCGTAGTGCCACATGGGTACAATCTATTGCACCCACAGTGTGTGGGAATCTGGCTATTTCATAAAAATCACTGATTGCCTTCTGCCGCAGGTCAGCCGTGGTTGGTTTGATAAATTGTGTGCCTATGCGTCTGAGTATTGCAGGGATCACTTGGTGCACACACCTGCTCATGCTGGATTGGGACATCCCCGCCACCATTCCACCTGTGCGCTGAAATGAGCCACTTGCCAAAAAATGAAGGGTTGCCACTACCTTCACCAGTGGCTGCAATGCCTGTCCCCGATGGGTCGGGCTGCTGATGTCATCCTGCAGGATTGTTAACAACTCAAGGATGACTTCAGGGCTGAAGCGAAACATGCGATACACCTCATTATCACTCATATCAAAAAGGTTGTAGCGCCCTCTGTAAATCCTCTCCCGTGCCCTCCTACGAGTCGGCTCAGTCAATAGAATATCAAGAACCATAGCTGCCCCTGGCATGTTGGTGCACAGATGTGAGGTCCCGAAAATGTGGGTGCTCTGCTTGTTCAGCTCGTCTGTCTAGGTGCTGCTGAAGTTGCGCGCTCCTGCAGCTGACATGTGCCTATCTGTTGCTAACTTGCCCCTGCTTTTAGAAGGAGCAAGTTTGCCCGGGGAAAAAAGCTTGCGCGCTTCCAGCGCAAGATGCGCCTCACACGCGCATGTTTCAGAATCATCGGCAGTACCTAATTTGCATATTAGCTGAGGGAATAACATGTTTGCGCAAGTTACACCCTGCGCAAAATTGCGCAAGAATTGCTCCGGAGCAGCGAGGCTGCGTGCGCGGGAAAAAGGCAGAATTTCAGGCTTAGCTGGTTTACAGAATCAGCCGCAAATTTGCCTGGGAGCAAATCAGTACTTGCGCGGCGCAAATCACACTTGCTCCCGCACAAGTGCTTCTTGAATCTGGGCCAATGGAGCTATATAAGTAATAAATAAAATAAATAAACTGTAGCACATTTGGGGGTTCCAGGAAGGTAGCTGTGGCTGATGCTTGCTTTCTGACCTTCTCCAGATCACTCCTCACTCCTTTACCTTGGTTCCTTTGCTATGTATTGTTATTCATTGATTTATCTATTTGCGAGATGATCCAATAGCCATATGATGAAACATACAGTGATAGAAATAGAGAAAAAGCTGATCGATAATCTATAGATAAGAAAATTCCAGCTGATTTGTAAAGTAACTCTTCTTTCCATTCAGGCCAAAGTAATAGGGTTACTTACACTCACCTGCCAATTTATTAGGTATGTCTTGCTGGTTTGACCTCCTTTTGCCTTCAGATCTGCCCTAATTCTTCGTATAGATTCAACAAGGTGTTGGAAACATTCCTCAGAGATTTTGGTCCATGTTGACATGATAGTATCAAGCAGTTGCTGCAGATTTGTTGCCTGCATATCCATGATACAAATCTCATGGACTTGTGACTTTTTTAACCTCGCCTACAATGTAACTATATGTAACTATGTAAGATGGGTACACTGTAGTCATAAAGGGATGGACATGGTCAGCAATAATACTCAGGCAGGCTGTGGCATTTAAATGATGCTCAATTGGTACTAAGGGGCCCAAAGTGTACCAAGAAAATATCCCCTACCCCACACCATTATACCCCTACCACCAGCCGGAACCGTTGGTACAAGGAAGATTGGATCCATGCTTTCATGTTGTTTTCACCAAATTCTGACCCTACCATCTGAATGTTGCAATTTAAATTAAGACTTATCAGACCAGGCAATGTTTTTCCAATCTTCTATTGTTCAATTTTGGTGAGCCTGTGTGAATTGTAGCATCAGTTTCCTATTCTTAGCTGTCAAAAGTGGCACCTGGTGTGGTCTTCTGTTGCTGCAGCCCATTTGCTTCAATGTTCGATGTGTTTTGCATTCAGAGATGGTATTCTGCATACCTTGGTTGTAACGAGTGGTTATTTGAGTTACTGCTGCCTTTCTATCATCTCAAACCAGTCTGCCCATTCTCCTCTGACCTCTGACATCAATAAGACATTTTCGTCCACAAAACTGCCGCTCACTGGATATTTTTTATTTTTTTGGGCCATTCTCTGTAAACCCTAGAGGTGGTTGTGCATGGAAAACCCAGTAGATCGTCAGTTTTTGAAATACTCAGACCAGCCTGTCTAGCACCAACAACCATGCCACGTTCAAAGTCACTTAAATCCCCTTTCTTCCCTATTCTGATGCTCGGTTTGAACTTCAGTAAGTTGTCTTCATCGCATCTAGATGCCTAAACGCATTGAGTTGCTGTCATGTGATTGGCTGATTAGCAATTTGTGTTACTAAGCAATTGAACAGGTGTACTTAATAAAGTGGCTGGTGAGTGTATATGCTCACCTATTCTTCACTCCCTACCATTTCACTTAGTCCCTTACAGATATGGTTGAGCATGCGACTCACTCACCTTCTCCCATGTGACAGCACTGGACCTTTTGATAGGCTTATCACTGTTACATTGGGATACTAAGGAGGCTACAAAGCCCTGTGTAAGTTCCTACAAGTCAGTTTGGAGCTAACACAGAACATTCACTCCAAAGTCCCAATGGCTGAATTAAATGGCATGGAAGCAGGGAAAGGGGAGTATATGCTGCTAAGAAGGGGGAAGTTTCATTGACAACTTTAACTTGGGCAAAGGAAAAACTCACTTCAAGTTGCTTTCTCCTGTTATTTTAATTAGCGATCATAAAAGCACACTTTTCTAGCTCTCCAACACAGGGGAAGGCAACTCATCCTTTATGGACCATGACTATAGCAGAGCTGGAAAGGAAAGGAAACAAGCAATGTAACCGCAGTAGGGCTCTTCCACGTGAAAATAGACCTGCTTAACCACTTACCCCCCGGAACATATTGCTGCCTAAAGACCAGAGTACTTTTTGCGATTCGGGACTGCGTCGCTTTAACAGACAATTGCGCGGTCGTGCGACGTGGCTCCCAAACAAAATTGGCGTCCTTTTTTTCCCACAAATAGAGCTTTCTTTTGGTGGTATTTGATCACCTCTGCGTTTTTTATTTTTTGCGCTATAAACAAAAATAGAGCGACAATTTTGAAAAAAATGAATATTTTTTACTTTTTGCTGTAATAAATATCCCCCAAAAATATATAAAAAAACATTTTTTTTCCTCAGTTTAGGCCGATACGTATTCTTCTACATATTTTTCGTAAAAAAAATCGCAATAAGCGTTTATTGATTGGTTTGCGCAAAAGTTATAGCGTTTACAAAATAGGGGGTATTTTTATGGCATTTTTATTAATATTTTTTTTACTAGTAATGGCGGCGATCAGCGATTTTTTTTTCGGTATTGCGACATTATGGCGGACACTTCGGACATTTTTGACACATTTTTGGGACCATTGGCATTTTTATAGCGATCAGTGCTATAAAAATGCATTAGATTACTATAAAAATGCCACTGGCAGTGAAGGGGTTAACACTAGGGGGCGGGGAAGGGGTTAAGTATGCCTGGGTGTGTTCTTACTGTGGGGGGGGGGGTGGCCTCACTAGGGGAAACACTGATTTTCTGTTCATACATTGTATGAACAGAAAATCAGCATTTCCCCTGCTGACAGGAACGAGAGCTGTGTGTTTACACACACAGCTCCCGTTCCCCGCTCTGTACCGAGCGATCGCGTGTGCCCGGCGGCGATCGCGCCCGCCGGGCACACGCACGGGAGTCGGGGGCGAGCGGGGAGCGCACGCGCGCGCCTCCGGCGGCGCGCACGCGCCCCCTAGTGGCGGCTATACGATAGGACGTATAGCTACGGGCTCTCGCCCAGGAGAGCCGACCTGCCGCCGTATAATGACGGTGGCTGGTCGGCTACTAGTTAAAGGTAAAAAAAATTGCAAGAATAAATTAAAGCGCTATTAAACCCAAAACCAGAAATGTAACATATGACAGTTTACCAATCATTGGATATGGTGGCTGCATTTGTTTTCTAAGCACTTTCCCTCTGTTTTCACCTTGGGATCTGGCCACTGTGGCCAGTACCACAACTACTGTATTAAAGTACCTCCACTCTGGATGAAGGAGCAACAGAGACAACTTTGGACAGCAGCATTGTCAATCTGAGGAGAGGGGAGGGGAGTGTTAGATGTACTAGCAGATTTAAATACACAAAACAAATTTAAACCAAACTCCAGCTAACACGAAGCAGTTACAACAAACATTTTTTTTTTTTTTCCTGTAGGGATAAAGATTTCACACAAGTGAATATAAGCTGCAGGACAGCTTGTTCTGTTAAAAAACAACAGACTTATGCTTGGTACACACAGGCTTTTTTTTTTTCAACCCAGTGGGCTAAAACAAATTAAAAAATAAGGAACTCGTTGTACTATGTGATGTTAGTACAGCAATCTCCCTGTGCTGAGATGTTGTGGTCTGACAGGGCAACTGACACTACCCCTCCCCCCAAGCAGAACAAACCAATCAGCGATGGCTGCCAGCACTGATTGGATGACGGTTTTCCATTATGCCCATTTCAAAGTGCTGTACACCTTGGCTGAATGTCAGACAATTGTTGAATTTTCACTGTTATACAAGCTGTACACTCACTACTTTGAAGTGTAGCAAAGTGTTATTTCTTCAGTGTTGTCACATGATGTATAATAAAATATTTACAAAAATGTTAGGCATGTACTCACTTTTGTAAAACACTGTATATACTGTATCATAGTTTGTAGACGCTATAACTTTCACACCAATTACTATATTGTACACCTAATGGGATTTCTTTCTACCAAAGACATGTAGCAGAATACATTTCGGCCCAAATTTATAAAGACATTGGGCCAGATTCAGAAAACACTTACGCTGGCGTATCTACAGATACGCAGCGTAAGTGTAGAGATGCGCTGTTGTATCTATGCGCCTTATTCACAATACTAGATACGCCTGAAATATGACTTCTTCCGACCAACGTAAGTCTTAGTACGCCGTCGTATCTTGGGTGCATATTTACGCTGGCCGCAAGGGGCGCTTCCGTCGATTTACGCGTCGAATATGCAAATGACCTACATACGCCGATTCACGAACGTACTTGCGCCCGTCGTATTAAGCTACGCCGTTTATGTAAGGCTTATGTGTGGCGTAAGTTTACCCCTCATAAAGCAGGGGTAAGTCATGTTAAGGTATGGACGTCGGAACAGCCGTCGATTTTTACGTTGTTTACGTAAGTCGTACGTGAATGGGGCTGGGCGTAGGTTACATTCACGTCGTTGCCATTGAGCCGTCGTATCTTAGGGCGTAAATTCAACATGATTCTGAGCATAAGCCGTTCGTACGGCGCTTCATTTACATGGGGTCACGATTCATTATAATACAACACGCCCACTACCAGCCTACTTTGAATTAGGCGGGCTTACCCCGGCCGATTTACGTTACACCGCCGTAACTTAGGGAGCAAGTGCTTTGTGAATACTGTACTTGCCTCTCTATGTTACGTCAGCGTAGCGCATATGAGATGTGCTACGCCCGCACAGAGATACGCCGATCTCTGTGAATCGGGCCCATTTTTTTTTTATTGCATATGTTTTATAACAGAAAGTAGAAAATATTGTTTTTTTTTCAAAATGTTCGGTCTTTTTTTGTTTATGATTTTTTTTTAAAAACACAGTGGTGATCAAATACCACCAAAAGAAAGCTCTATATGTGGGAAAAACAAGGATATATTTTCATACATGTACAGTGTTGAATGAGCAGGCAATTTCCAGCTAAGGTAGCAAAAAATTATTTGGTCATGAAGGGGGTAAAACCTTCTGGTGGTCAAGTGGTTAAAGGAGAAGTATGGGAAACCCAAATACATACATACGCACCTAGATGGCTGCAGCATTGATCTACACCCCCACTGCCCGCTCTACACCACTGATCGCTCTTCTCTGGTCTGCTCAGCCTTAATTTTGTATTTTTTTAAATCATACTTACCTAGGTCTGGTGCTCTGTTCCTTGATAGCTCTAATACCCCATGTACATGAAATCCGAAAATCAAACTTCAGAACATCCATTTTATTTTTGCATGCTAGTCGTAAATCAAACCTGAAGAGTTTACTAAAGTTAAGAAAATTCTCGTACAACAGAATAAAAAGTCAGAAGTGATGTCATGTGTTGTAGTGTATTTGTATATTCGGACAACAACTGTACCGATTAAATGAAAATTGTACGATCTAGTATCGTACGAGAAAATTGTCGTGCATGTCTGATCAATTAATATTGGATGAGTTGTGATTGGCTCTCAAAAGCTCTGTATTAACGATTTGATTATTGTACGATCGCATCGAGAGCAGTATTTTTTGTCCGATTTTTTGATCGTGTGTACTGGCCATAAGACTGAGGACTGAGTGATCAAACACCGCTGATTGCTCAGTTCTCATGAGAGCAGAGAGTTGGTGACTGTCAGTCACTGCTGTCTGCTCGTCCCCCCAAACCCATAGCTCCCAACTATCCCTTATTTTGAAGGACTGTCCCTGATTTGGAGCAATGTCCTTTCCTGTCTCTTTTCCCTCCTCATTTTGGTCTGATCTATAAAGTTGTATAAAAAATGTACTTTTTATCTTTCAAAAAGTGTTTCCCAGTGCTAAACCTTTCATCCAAATTCTAAATTGCTGCATTTGTAAATTTTGAAAGCCAATATAAAGGAATAGTAGCGGTAAAAAAAAAAAAAGCCCTTGTGGAATTGATAAACCTTTTTTTTATTAATTCTCCTTTAAGGGGGTGTGACAGGGGGCGTGTCCTATGCCTACATACGTTTGCTAGTAGGTGTCCCTCATTCCCATCTTAAATTGTTGGGAGGTATGCAAACCTATAGCTCCCAACTGTCCCTCCCTGATTTGAAAAAAAGTCCCTCTGTCCCTCATTCCTCCTAATTTGTCCCTCATTTTGGTCTGATCTATATACGTGCAGATAAAATTCAATTTGTATCTATCAAAAAGTGTTCTCAGTGATAGACCTTTCATCTGATTTCTAAATTGCTGCATTTGTAAATTACAAAAGCCAATATGAAGAAATAGTAGTGGTAAAAAAAAACTTTTTTTGTGCAATTATCCTTTAAGGGGGTGTGGCAAGGGGTGTGTCCTATGCCTGCATACTTTTGCTGATCGGTGTCCCTTATTCCCATCTCAAAAAGTTGGGAGGTTTGCAAACCCCCCACGCTCACTGGAGTCCTGGTCTGTGGAAGGGGCAGGAGTGGCAGGCTCAGGCTCTCAGGCTGAACCAGGTGGGGGTCCAGGCTCCTGGGTGAATCGGGACCATATTCTTTAGCCCGCTGTCAGCTGAAAACGTGTCATGTGAGTGCAGAAAAAACTGCCCCCCTGTTATACACATCACAACCATGAGCTTTGGCTGTACTTCTGCTTTAAGTGTTGCATTTTTAATAGTCCTTTACATCTGTTCAAAATGAGGGACAACTATCAAGGAAAGAGGGATTTAAAGGGGTTGTAAAGGTTTGTTTTTTATTTTCTAAATAGGTTCCTTTAGCTAGTGCATTGTTGGTTCACTAACCGTTTCCTTCGATTTCCCTTCTAAATGTTTTTTTTTCTGTCTGAATTTCTCACTTCCTGTTCCTCCTCAGTAAGCTTGGCCCCATCATCCGAGCCGTTCTGGCTGGGGGTTAGTGAGCGTAATCGCCCCCTTCCTTGGGACTACATCCCAGTGAGGAGACGCTGTGAACACAGCGTCTCACCGCAGGGATGTAGTCCCAAGGGAGGGGGTGAGCACACTGACTAACCCCCAGCCAGAATAGCTTGGATGATGAGGGCAAGTTTACTGAGGAGGAACAGGAAGTGAGAAATTCAGACAACATTTAGAAGGGAAATAGAAGGAAAGGGTAAGTGAACCAACAATGCACTAGCTTAAAGTGGTTGTAAACCCACTTTTTTGACTTTTGCCTACAGGTAAGCCTATAATACGGCTTACCTGTAGGTATAAAGAATATCTCCTAAACCTGTACGGTTTAGGAGATATTCCCCTCGCAATGCGCCGCTGATTGCAGCGGCGCATGCGCAGGGGGGATCCTCGGCTGAAGGGCCGGCCCCGCCGACTAGGGTTGCCAACTCATCCCTTTAAAACAGAACACATATTAATTACACAGGTTCTGTGGCTGATTAAGGAGGTAATTAAACTCACTTGGTGCCTTATTTGCATTAAATTGGCCTCAGAACCTGTGTAATTAATATGTGTTCTGTTTTAAAGGGATGAGTTGGCAACCCTACCGCCGACCCATGCCGGAAAGGAAATCTCCCGCGCACATGCGCAGGAGTGACGTCATCACCGCTCCAGCCAATCACATCGCTGGAGCGGCGATACCCGGAAGACGCGCTTGGCTCGGCGTGGACCAGGTAAATTCCCTACCTCGTTCCGAGGTAAGTATTTCATAATGAGCTAATATGCGGTGCATACTAGCTCATTATGGCTTTTTCCTTGCAGGTGTAAAAAAAAAAAAAAAATTATATGCGGGTTTACAACCGCTTTAAAGGAACCTATTTGGAAAATAAAAAACAAACCTTTACAACCCCTTTAATTCCAAATGAAGGATAGGTTAGGAGTTAATGACTTTATTACTTCAGAAAAGAATTACAAATAAAATCAGTTTCACTAAATGGCATTGCATATTTGTGAATCCAAGCTGTGGGATATAAAAAAAAAAAGTAAAACCATTTGCCAAGCTTCTCGAAAGACAGACAGCTCGACTATACAAAGACATTGCAATCTAACATGAGTGACTGTTGCCTTAGAGACAGAACATACAACACAAGACAGGAGGTGAGGACAAGCGGAGACAATAGACAAGGCAACAACTTCCACAGACAGAGAGGGAGGGGGGGTTCCAGAACACTTCAGGCCTGCAGAGAACTGGGTCAGGTGCAGTGATTTACTGTTCTCCTTCCAGCAGAAGCACACATTAAATCAGACCACTTGTAGCTTAATGATAGAATCAGTAATGTGGAAGCGGCGTATTTGTTTATCAGCAGTGTTGCTCGCAGCCTTTTCCAGCCTTCTTTTTGTGAGCACTGATTTCAGAGACATTTAAAGGAGAACTTTAGTTAAGGAAAAAAAAAAGTTGTTGAGAGCCTTGATTAAACTTCAGTCTTTGATCACCTCTAGTCCCCTGCTGTTCCTTTTTAATCACCGCCATCGATTGTGGATGCATCCACTTTGACTTTGCACGTACTTTGTCATTAAACTAGCAGCAAGCATAAAACTTGCCAAACATCCTTTCCAGCAATTACAAAACGCAGAACAGGTAAGAAATTATTTTTACGGCTTATGTGTTGTTAAAGTTTGTGTTTTGCCTGTGTTTTCAGTATATTAGATACTTTTATAACCGATACATTTTATCCTGTTTGTACTGTGAATGTTTAAACTTTATTGTCAGACGCTGGGGTAGATTCACAACGGACATACGACGGCGTATCTCTGAGTATGGCCGGTCGTATCTATGCGCCTGATTCATAGAATCAGTTACACATAGATTTCTGTTAGATCCGACCGGCGTAAGTCTCTTACGCCGTCGGATCTTAACTGCATATTTACGCTGGCCGCTAGGGGCGTGTATGCTGATTTACGCCTAGAATATGTAAATCAGATAAATACGCAAATTCACGAACGTACGCCCGGCCGACGCAGTACATTTACGCCGTTTACGTTAGGCTTTTCCCGGCGTAAAGTTACCCCTGCTATATGAGGCGTATATGCGGCGCACCGATGTTAAGTATGGCCGTCGTTCCCGAGACAAAATTTGAAAATTTTACGTTGTTTGCGTAAGTCGTTCGCGAATAGGGCTGGACGTAATTTACGTTCACGTCGAAAGCAATGACGATTTGCGGCGGAATTTCGAGCATGCGCACTGGGATTTTTTCACGAACGGCACATGGTCACAGTTAATATACATAAAACACGCCCACATAATCCAAATTTGAATTAGGCGGGCTTACGCCGGACCAAATACGTTACGCCGCCGTAACTAAGGGCGCAAGTTGTTTTTGAATACAGAACTTGCGCCCTAAATTACGGCGGCGTAATGTATCTGAGATACGTTACGCCGGGCAGATAGATACACCATTGTATCTGAATCCAGCCCTATGTTTACTGTTTCATGTCGTTTTTTTTCTACACTGTTAAGCCTGGTACATGCGGTACGATTGTTGGCCAACCGAGCGTCTGATTTTTGTGCCAGGATCTTGTCTTGCATACTAAGGTTACACAATTGTCGCGCCACAAACATGACGTACTACGAGGAATTTCAGCTCTTGAGTAGCACCCTTTGGGCCCCTTCTGCTAATTTTGTGTTTGAGCATTGATTCTGAGCATGCGTGTTTGTACTTTCGACTTTTGTGTGACAGTTTTGTGTACTGACCATAAAAAATCAGACGTGGAGCTGTTGTCCGCAAAAAATGCACTAGCCTATTGTTGGCCAAAAATTGGAAAACAATTGTCTAAAGGAGTGTACTAACGGTAAGAATTTAGCACAACCTTCTGCCAACAAACAATCCCCTGCCAACAATCAAACCGTGTATGAGGCTTATCGCTGTTTTTTAAATTTGCAATCAGCCGTAACATTATGACTAGAGATGGGCTTGGGCAGGTTCAAAATCCCACGTGCCCGATCCCGCCAGGAATGCCGACACTGCACTTATCACAGGCAGTGACACATTTCCCAATCCGCAACTGCACAGATCGGGAAATGTCTCACTGTCTGTGATTAGTTGTGTGCAGTGTTGGCTTCCTGGTGGGATCGGGCACGTGGGATTTCAAACACGCCTGAGCCCATCTTTAATTTAAACTGGCCCTGCGGGTGGTCATAGAGCATCATGGGCATGGTGCTGAGGATTTTGGTGGGCCTTTTTTAATGGATATAAATAAAATGAAAATGCAATTCAAAAAACAAAAAATTAAAATGCAAAAATCTTTGTTAAAAAAAATATTAAATTGGGGGGGGGGTGGGAGAGAGGGAGATGGGGAGGTGAGAGAGAGAGAGGAGTGAGAGAAAGAAGGGTGAGAGGGGGCGAGAGAGAGAAGGTGCCTTTGGGTAATATTAGTAGGGAAGTAATGTGGCACGTATAGTGCACCATGGCGAACTGTGGGTGGAGCCCTCGTTCACATTGTGCAGCGCATCTTCATGCAATTTGACAGGTCAAAACGCATGACAAGTTGGAGCCTATTGCCAGCAATGGCATCGCTCCAATCAGCCGCAAAATCAGCGTTGCACCGATTGGAGCGGTGCCAATGCCGGCAATACATATGCACTACTTTTGCCGATTTCGGGTCTGACTTCAATAGACATCTAGAGACGTCTTTAAAGTTGCACCCGAAGTTCGCACTGACAGGCGGCTTTGAATCCTGCGGTTTCAGATGAAGTCACACGATTTCAAAGCCTTGCTGCTCTACACGCAATGCATGGGAATGTGCGTGCTCTGTCATATCTGCATGATGTGAAATGAGCCTTACACTTACTAACCATGTAACAGGGGTATTTACTATGAAAGACCCTTCCCTGCCTCTCTGCATCTTTTTCGACCTCCCCTCAGCACACATGTACATTCTAAATCCCCCTGCTAACCTCTGCACCCCCTCATCTCTGCTTAAATCCATGTGCCCCTGCTCAAATTTACATCCCAGCCCCCCTTCATCTGCTCACCTTTGCAGTACAGGCTGATAGATAGCAGGCTCAGTGACTGTGGCAGGCAGGGTTTGTTGTACCATCCCAGTGTCGGCAGCATTCAGCAAAGATGATGGTGGGCCAGGGCTTCAGGAGTTTGACATACCTATGTACGCTCTAACAATTTGCATATCAATGCCACTATGAGTGAGTTACACATCAATTGTGTGTAAACTGCACACAGAGCAGGGCTGGGCAGCATTGTTGACTCACTCACAGCACTGGGCTGGGCATATCTTAAGGAAGGGGCCTGGAGCTGCAGCTCCAATAGCCCCTTAATCCGGCCCTGACCACCTGCCTAATATTGAGTAGTTCACCCTTTTGCCTTTAAATCAGCCCTGACCCATCATGGCATGGGCGCCACTAGACCTCTAAAGGTATGCTGTGGTAGCTGCCTCTGCCTCTGCCAGCTTGCCTTCTTCATATAGTGCATCCTGATGCCATCTGTTCCGTAGGTAAACAATACACATCCACCCGGCCATTTACATGATGTCAAATAATTCATGATTCATCAAACCAGGACACCTTATTTTATTGCTCTGTGGTCCGGTTAAGATGCTTGCATGCCTATTGAAGATGCTTTTGGCTGTGGATACGGGTCAGCCTGGGCACCAAGACTAATCTGTGACTGCACAGCCCCATACAGCACAAATTGCAATGCACTGTGTGTTATGACATATTTCTATCAGGACCAGCATTAATGTTTTTAGCAATTTGAGCTACATTAGCTCCAGCATTTGCTCCCCACGTGCATCAGTGAGCCTTGACCGCCCATGACATGTCGCCAGTTTACCGGTTTTCTATCCTTGGACTCATTTTGGTAGGTCCTGATGCCTGCAGACCAGGAACATCCTACAAAAACTGCAGTTTTAAAGTTTCTCTGATCCGGTTATTGTCTAGCCATTTCAATTTGGCCCTTGTCAAATTTGCTCAAAATCTTATGCTTGCCCATTTTTTTTTCCGCTTTCAATGCATCAACTTCAGGGAAAACATGTTATTTACTTTACCTGTCAGTGGTCATAATGTTATGGCTGATCGGTGTTTATCTGTGAGACACAAGGAGAAATGCAATAAAAGAATACTACAATTACTATTGGTAAAAATCAAAATCTGATTGTTTGCTGTACTATTTCACTGTTATTATGCTTCTGATACATATGATCTTTCTCTGCATAAATGGTAACTCCACTTTTCTGAAAAAATATAGCAAATAAAAAAATAATAATGTATTATGTACAACTGCCACACAAGCCATGTTGCATTTTTTTTATAATAAATTTTTATTCGTTTTTCAAATTATAAGTGAAAAACAGGTGGTATACAGTAGACCTTATAAAAGGCAGACAACGGCCCAGTACATAGAAAAAAATAAATCAAGAAGGCTTAACATATTGTAATTTATTGTTATTAAAATTACATTTTACGTTTCAATCAGCTGCTGTAATTTTCTGTAACGTTAAGTGAAATATGCCAACCAGGGGACAATTCGTTGGTATACAGATTTCCCCCAGAAATGTAATTTCCTGCTTGTGTGGCTAATTTTCCCATTAGTCTGCACTAAGATATAAGATATCCCCCTGCAATCGGAATTTTAGTTTTGGTGAGATCATCTACAAAGGTTAAAGAGGAACTAAACTTTCTCAACCAACAGTAACTTTTTTAAATCTTTAAGCTGATAGCATTAGTTAACCGATATTAACCACTTAAGCCCCGGACCTTTAGGCAGCTAAATGCCCAGGCCAGGTTTTGCGATTCGGCACTGCGTTGCTTTAACAGACAATTGCGTGGTCGTGCGATGTGGCTCCCAAACAAAATTGACGTCCTTTTTTTCCCACAAATAGAGCTTTCTTTTGGTGGTATTTGATCACCTCTGCGGTTTTTATTTTTTGCGCTATAAACAAAAATAGAGCGACAATTTTTTGAAAAAAAATCAATATTTTTGACTTTTTGCTATAATAAATATCCCCCAAAAACATATATAACATTTTTTTTCCCTCAGTTTAGGCCGATACGTATTCTTCTACCTATTTTTGGAAAAAAAATTGCAATAAGCGTTTATCGGTTGGTTTGCGCAAAATTTATAGCGTTTACAAAATAGGGGATAGTTTTATTGCATTTTTATTTTCTTAATACTAATTGGTGGCGATCAGCGATTTTTTTCGTGACTGCGACATTATGGCGGACACTTCGGACAATTTTGACACATTTTTGGGACCATTGTCATTTTCACAGCAAAAAATGCATTTAAATTGCATTCTTTATTGTGAAAATGACAGTTGCAGTTTGGGAGTTAACCACAGGGGGCGCTGAAGGAGTTATGCTTCACCTAGTGTGTGTTTACAACTGTAGGGGGGTGTGGCTGTAGGTCTGATGTCATCGATCGTGTCTCCCTATAAAAGGGATGACACGATCGATGCAGCCGCCACAGTGAAGCACGGGGAAGCCGTGTTTACATACGGCTCTTCCCGTTCTTCAGCTCCGGGGAACGATCGCGAGGGGGCGGCTAGAAACGAATAGCCGCGCCCTCGTCCCGGATCGCTCCCTGAGGCTTAGCGACCGCCGCATGTACCGGGGGGGTCCCGATCGGACCCCCGACCCGCGGAAAGGCAGCGACGTGCGGGCACGTCGTTCTGCCTGCCCGTGCCATTTTGCCGACGTATATGTACATGCGGCGGTCGTTAAGCGGTTAAGGTATATTATATTTTCTTGTTTTAAACTTTTTTTTCTTTCTTTTTTTTACATACAGTATTCTTCAGTTGTTTCCTGGTTTCTGGCCTAGGTCAGAATGCTGTCATACATCCCATAAGTCTTCATTGACATGTTTTTTTTTTCTCTCGGGAGGAGGGGCTTTCTCTGTTAAATATAGGTGTAACACGTTGTGTAAAGGTGTAGTTAGCCTTTAGGCTGGGTTGGGAACGCAGCGGCTCACAGCAGGATTCCAATGTGTCTCCATTCACTGTTTCAGGTCTGATTTCAGCCAGAATTTTGGGCTAATTATGGACTTGAAACAGAACAGAAGAGGCACAGGACTCCTGTGCAATTCGCACCGGAGCCGCTGCAGAGATGTGTGAACCGCTTCATAGGGAGCCAGTCACAATCTCCTTCTATGCGGAAAACCCTCATCCAATTCGCACTAGTGTGAACCCAGCCTTAAAGGCAAGTGGCCAAAAATACCAGCCTTTCATGCCGTCTCTAGTGACGTATGGCATCAGATTAAGCTAGAATAAACCTCAGCTGTAACTATGAATAAAATGGTGCAGCAATCCATGTTCACATCTATCCAGAAGAAAACAACCTGAGCTGTTAAGCCATGCTGGAATTTTCAGCTAATATAGCTAGAGCTCAATACATAAAAAGCATCTAGCTCTCCTTTGTAAAAGACGTAGTTAAACCTTGTCCTGCTGAGTGAAAAGAATATTCCCGTCTCCAGATCAAGGGTTAATCACAGCTAGCAATGCTGCTTGCAAATCCTCTAGGATTAAACAGAATACAAAAGAAGCAAATAATGTATGAATAAGAACATGAACAGATATGACCTAAATGAGAATGCATGCCAAGTTTATTTTTAGTGTCTTTAACTTCATTGATCATTGATGCTCTCAGTCAATTGCCTGGGTTCCTGTGAATGCAGGGTCACCCCTATTTCCCCCCCAAGAAACAATGTATGTGTTCTAGATTAGGCTAGGTTCACACCTTTGACTCAGAATTTTCCTGTGATTTTAATGTTTTTTAAGGCTCATGATGCATGATTTTATTACATTGTAATGTGTTTTTTGTTTTGGCCAGTAAAAATCAATATCCGCTGTGACATCAGTAGGCGTCTAGTTTGTTGAATCTGCTTTATGGTGTGCTTGTGTGCTATTGGAGAGATCTTGATCCATGTCTGCTATTCCAGCTTTTTTTTTGCAGCAGATGCAGGGGGATTACTTGGAATATAGAAGCTGTCTTCAGAATAAGGATCGGGGCTCAAGTCCTGCAGGAACGCGTAGGAACGGAGTCCCTGCACTTTTTTCACAGCAGGAACGCAGTTCCCTTTGCAGGACTAGAGCAGCCGAGCCGCCCGAGCCAATCCTTCACTAAGCGGAAATGCCCAGCTCGAGTCACTGTCAGGGGCAGGCGAACCTTAGTAATCCTTTATGTTACTGGGCGCTTCCTGTATATGGATTCATCGGGTAGTGTGCAGGTATTCCGTCACTTTCTCGATGCCGCAATGTCTCCTGGGAGCTTTTGTCATTGTTCCCAAGAGACATTGCGGAGGTCTGCCACGATTTATCGCAGGATTTAGAAAGAACTTGCTAAACATGCGGTTTAGTAATTACCGTATTTATCGCGGTATAACGCGCTCCCGCATATACCGCGCACCCCTAAAGTGGCCCCCAATCCTGTGGAAAAAAAGTTTTTTTTGTACTTACAGTTTTGGTGTCTTGCGCGGCATCCATCGGCGGCCTCGTCGGGTCCGGCGTCCTTCTGCGGCTTCGGGTGTCCTCTTCGGCGGGTCCGGCGTCCGTCTTCGGCGGGTCGGGTGTCCTCTTCGGCGGGTCGGGTGTCCTCTTCGGCGGGTCGGGTGTCCTCTTCGGTGGGTCCGGCGTCCTTCTGCGGCATCCTCGCGGCGTCCTCGCGTCCTCCCCGCTCGTTTCCCGCGCCGAGTTTGAATACTGCGCCGACATATACAGAGCGCAGTACACTCGTGTATTGTCGGCAATGCTGTACGTCCAGGACGTGAGTGCGGAAGGAGCAGAGACTGCCCGACTATACCCGAGTGTACTGCGCTCGGTATATGTCGGCGCAGTATTCAAAACTTGGCGCTAGTATCGCCTTTTATCGCGCACCCACGATTTTGCCCTGATTTTCAGGGCAAAAAAGTGCACGGTATACGCCGATAAATACGGTATGCATATGAGCGTATCTCTTTTTTTTTTGTGGGGAGGTGGATCTTGGGTGGGAGTTCCCACACTTTTTTCCCCAGGACTTGACCCCTGATAAGGATGCCTCTACCCTATGTGAGTAAGGGGTACTTAGTAGCCCTCCTTACTCATTCACCCCCAAAAAATACATTATGTAAATAAACTCATTGACAGCATTGTATTTTATTTAAAAAAAATGTTACATGGTGTAAATCCATCATCAATCATGTCATCCAGTGTTGTAGATCCAGCAATCACAATGAATGATGACCTGCTGACACAATGGCGTTGATTTACTAAAACTGGAATGTGCAAAATCTGGTGCAGCTGTGCATGGTAGCCAATCAGCTTGTTCAATTAAGCTTTCACCAAAAAAAAAAAACTGGAAGCTGATTGGTTTCAATGCATAGCTACACAGGATTTTGCACTCTCCGGTTTTAGTAAATCAACCCAAGATGACAACCAATGCCAACAATTGTCTCTCACTGCAAATGACGACAACCTGACTGGCTGCTGAATGTCAATAAATCGGGTGGATTGTAAATCCGGTTATCGTGATAGTAAATGATGCTTAACGCGCAATTGTCTGAATATGGTCATGAACCATGATGACCATATGAAGAACGTCATTAGCCAGGATCCCCCTGGCCACTTTAACAAATAGAGTAAAAAAGTTTGAAAACAATCTTGATATTAATTTAAAAAGATAACGTGCTTTAAAAGCACCCATATGACGTAAACTTAAAATCTAGCAGATCCATGTACATCCATGATCCATGTACTGTTGTTTAATTATGTTTGAGATATATTGTAGTATATATATATATATATATATATATATATATATATATATATATATATATATATATATATATATATATATATATATATATACACACACACTGCAGTGCATCAGCTAACAATCTGGTGTAGTGTGTACAATAAGACACTGTGTGGGTTTTGAGGACCAACATAAACTGCAATCTGGCAGCGGTCTATTTCAACTTGTTGTTGTAATATTGGAGCTTCAGAGCATACAAAATGGCACTGCCAGGAATCCATATCAGGCTTTTGGTAGAACTGAAGTGTAGAGACCCTTGAAACTAAATAAACGTGTGGTAGGCTTATGATCACTAATAAAATTATAAGAGTCAGAAGGTCTTTTTAATGTCAAAGGTTGCAGAGTCCGGCAATTCTACTGCATTTTGCAGAAAGATCTCCTTTCCTGTCCTCTCAGGCATCTGATTTATGCATTTAATAGTGTCACTTAGTTCAAAAAAGTAATGTCCCACTGGAGACCAGTATTTTTAGTCTTGAAGATATGTCACGATGTGTCTATATATAAATTAATTCTGTCCTGTGACTCTTGGACTGTGTCACTAATAAAAAAAGGAACTGGTGTACCTATTCTTTCTAATAGTTGGGTGAGTAAATTAACTAGTAGTAGACTTGAAGGATCTTATTTCCTCACCAAGTCTAACATGGAGAACATGCCAAAGAACACACCAAGGAGAAAATGGGGGATCTGATTCCCTGACTTATATGTATGTGTGTGTGTTTGTATTTTTGATAAATAGATATGTTTCATATATTAATCTTCTTAAAGCGGACCTTCAGTAATTTTTTCAACTGTCCATCTATTAAAACTCCTATCTTTGTTGTTTTACCTTTGGATAGTAAAACATTTATTTTCTGCCAGAAAATACCTTATACAGCCCACTTCCTGTTTCTTCACTGTGGCCCCATGGCAGTCTCACATTTCATGAGATAATTTTAGAGGGCGTGATTATGGGCAGAATTAGGGGCGGGGCTGGGTAGGGGATGGTAGGTCAACTGGTGGCGAGTAACCATTGAAGCCTGGCTAGTAGCTCAGGACTTGAAATTTTGAGCCCTGGTATATAGAGCTGCACGATTCTGGCTAAAATGAGAATCATGGTTTTTTGCTTAGAAGATAGATCACGATTCTCACGGCTTAACATAATCTTTCACATTAAAACAAAAAATTGGGCTAACTTTACAGTTTTTTTTTTCATTTTTTATTCATTGAAGTGTATTTTTCCCAAAAAATTGCATTGAAAGAACGCTGGGCAAATACAGTGTGACATAAAATATTGCAGCAATTGCCATTTTATTCCCTAGGGTCTCTGCTAAAATATATATAATGTTTGGGGGTTCCAAGTCATTTTCTAGCAAAACATTTTGATTTTAATTTAAGAAACAAGTGTCAGAAAAAGATTTGGACTTTAAGTTGTTAAACTTCCTGCATTTACACACATAAGTTTGCTCTAAGAAGGAAGTTTGTTACAATGTTTCATGTTGTTACAAACTTGACAGACTGCTGTATTGTTTCTTTACACACACAGAAGTTTATCCCTTTGATCTAAGAAGGAAGCATAAGTTATAATGTTTCCTGTTAAAAACTTGGCAGACTGCCTGGATATTTTCTTTTGACAGCTGAGTGAGCAGATAAAGTCTCTCCACTTGTTATACAAAAGAATCTGCAAACTCTGCATTGGAGATCGTCAGGGGGGTTGAATCGAGATCACGATTTTTTAACAATTAATTCTGCAGCTCTACTGGTATAGTGGTTTTAGAATTCACAGTCAGAGAAAATCTTGATATATTGGTATTAAGTCGTATGTGGTACTAATATCAGCATAGTGGTTAGCTGTCTCACATGGTACAGGAGGAGAAAAACAATCTACATTTTGGATGACTTAACTGGTTAGTGTTATATCTTACCCTTGTAGAACACTTATCAGTCATTTTTTTACATTTGTTAATCTTGTCTATGCTTCTACATTAACCATTTCAATAAAGCATAAACCGCTAAGGATGGTGGGGTTGGTCTGTTCCAAAGGAACACAGGCCTGACAGTGGGGATGAAGGTGCATGCAAAACAAATACTAATACTGTATTTTCTGGCGTATAAGACTACCTTTTACACTTAAAAAAACTGGCCAAAAAGCAGTGCTCGTCTTATACGCCGGGTCAGCTGCTCGCATGCCTGCTGGATGTGCGGTAATACTCTATGTAGCTTCGGCTACATACAGTATATACCGCTTAGCCAATCCCGGTGTGCGATGTATTCAAATGAATACACAGCCTGCTCGGATTGGAGTAACAACCTCTGCCAATCCGAGCTGGCTACATACAGTAGCCTGCTCGGATTGGCTTTGAGAGTCAGAGAGGCGTGGGCTGATGATGTTACAGCCTCTGCCAATCCAAGCAGGCTTTGTATTCATTAATAGAATACATCGCTCACCGTGATTGGCTCCAGCTCCAGCAAGAATGACGAAGAATATGACTCCAGAACAGGGCTCAAGTCCTGTGTGAACGCGTGGGAACGGAGTTCCCTTTGCAGGACTAGAGCAGCCGAGCCGCCCGAGCCAATCCATCACTAAGCAGCGATGCCCAGCTCGAGTCACTGTCAGGGGCAGGCGAACCTTAGTAATCCTTTATGTTACTGGCCGCTTCCTGTATATGGATTCATCGGGTAGTGTGCGGGTATTCCGTCACTTCCTCGATGCCGCAATGTCTCCTGGGAGCTTTTGTCATTGTTCCCAGGAGACTTTGCAGAGGTCTGCCGTGAGTTATCCTGGGACGGTACAGTGGATCGAAAAAAAAACAAAAAACAGCATAGTAATTATGCATATGATCGTATACTTTTTTTTTTTGGTGGGGGAGTGGATCTTGGGTGGGAGTTCCCACACTTTTTTCCCCAGGACTTGACCCCTGCTCCAGAAGGTAGAAATATGAAGCGTCGGAAGCCTCTGAAGGGGGGTCGTCTTATACGGTGAATACTGGCAAAAAATCTTTAAAAAATTGTAAAATTAGGGGGTCGTCTTATACGCCCGGTCGCCTTATACACCGGCAAATGCGGTAAATAGTCAAAAGGATACAGTTTTCATTTTTTTCTTAGGAGTGGGCCACAGAGGCCTTAAGATACCACCCCATATAATGAAAAGAAGACATTACCGATGGGGAGAAGGTATATTCTATGTAGGAGCACCACCTCATAACAGAATACTGTTGCTTGGTTTGCCTAGGTTAGTGTGCTTGGCCGTATTGTGGTTAATTAAGATATTCAAAACCCTATAACCCCAACTGATACAAACTACACATTACAACCCTACAGTCTAGCCAGCACAGCCTGGTATTATTGTGCAATATAACTGTACCTACAGCAGCAATGTTTCAGTATGGCTCTCACAGATACCCAGTATTTGATTCTTCTTCAGGTTGAAAGCTTTGTATGTTCTTTTCTCCCTATAAGAGAAAAATCTAGATGATTCCAAAAGAGATGAAAAATGGAGCTTCACTTTTCCAGCATGTGTGTACCAGTATAAGGAAACGTCTTGCAGATTTGTTTTCTATGTTGTAACTTGTCTCACAAGATACTTCCACAATAAGGATAACCACAATGGCTTATGTTTATGGTTTTTCATTTGTACAGAAGTAGTGGTTCCCTACAAAGGGTGCATGAAGTAGAGATGCATAGTCCCTGCAATAGTATATAGTAAACATTGGCCATTCCAACAAGACTGTGCACCATTTCTTTATCCCCCTTCCGGCATGGAGGTCAGAGCCAAGACAAACACTGTAGAGCAGTGGTCATCAACCCTCAGGGTCCACTAAGGCCGCATACACACGATCGGTCCATCCAATGAGAACGGTTCGAAGGACCGTTCTCATCGGTTAACTGATGAAGCTGACCGATGGTCTGATGTGCCTACACACCATCAGTTAAAAAAACGATCGTGTCAGAACGCGGTGACGTAAAACACAACGACGTGCTGAAAAAAACAAAGTTCAATGCTTCCAAGCATGCGTCGACTTGATTCTGAGCATGTGCGGGTTTTTAACCGATGCTTTTGCATACTAACGATCAGTTTTGACCTATCGGTTATCAGTCCATCGGTTGAATTTTAAAGCAAGTTCTCATTTTTTTGACCGAAGGTTAAACTAACTGATGGGGCCCACACACGATCGGTTTGGACCGATGAAAGCGGTCCATCAGACCATTCTCATCGGATGGACCGATGGTGTGTACGCGGCCTAACAGGCCAGGTTTTATGTATGACCTTGGGATGCAGAATAGAATACTGCAATTGCTGAGCAGCAAATGATATCATCTGTGATGTAGTTCAGTTATCTTGCAAACCTGGCCTGTTAGTGGGCCCTGAGTACAGGGTTGATGACCACTGTTGTAGAGGACTCATTTTACCAGGGTAGCTTGAAGATGGGTTTCTACCCAACAGTGCTCAGGGTCACATTCACCTATTCGCAATGCATTGTTGAACTATTGGAACTCTGCACTTTTTGATGAAACTGCAGTAATCCTTTAAGCACTATCTGACAGAAATCTGAGTGACACACAGACTGCATCAATCACTTTCCCCAGCATTTTTATCGCCAGGGAAATGGAAGTGCTCAGCAAGAATATTAATGGGGAACAGTAGGAGACTGACATTTAAAGTGTAACTCCATTTTTGTTGAGGAAATGAGAAAAGAAACAAATCTCTCCATGTTAAAATGAACAAGAAGTTTCTAAGGAAGTCTTGATTTAGAGATGGCAAACAAATTAGCAAAAGAAAATTCTCCATGTTACAGAAGCCCCATTGTTGCCATGTCTACAAGTAATTAACAGAATTTTTTTTTTTTTTCAGTTTTAAACCATCCATAAAATCACTCCAGACTGAGATGGAGAGATCAATTTAATAACCTTAAATTACAAAGTGGCTTGTATAGCAGTTGAATATGTAATGGTGCTGTTTCTTTTCTTTTCTTTTTTTTTTTTTTTTAAGCCAAAGTGTAATTACCTTTTAAAAACATGCTTTGAATATAAGCACACAGATCCAAGCCTAGCAACACAGTGGGGATGTCCCAGTAAATGTATTTGCTAAACCCACGTTTGATGCATATGGAAATTAACATCTAGGTTACAGTGGTGGCTTGTGTTTTTTTCTGGGGGGTGACACTACTCCTGGAGCAGCTTCTGCAGTGTCTCCTCTAGCCTCCTCCCGGCGCTAAGCGTCCAATAGGATTGCTAGTCGGGAAACAGGTTTCATACCTGCTTCCCAATTGGCCAGGACGCAACACACCTGGGTGGGCTCCAGACGCAATGCTCTGTGCCCCGAGTCCCCCCTTTTTGAAGCCTATTAAAGCCTATGGCTGGCCACTGTAATTCATATGCCCGGTGACCTGAAAGAGGCCGGAATCATGAATAGGGAGCGGCTGCAGCGCATGAATCTATCCATTATGCATATAGGGGGTGGCGGTGCATCTAATGGACGGGCCGCCCCTGCTAGGTTATCAACAACTTTATTACTAATGGAAAGAAAAGAGAGACTAAAGAATAGGAAGGAAGGATTCTTTGCCCATGGAATACTGCTAGTATTCAATTGACAGGTTCCAAATCCTACCAGATGATTGTCGCTTGTCCATTAGAATGATATTGAATTTTTCATTAACTTCCCTGGCAGTATGATTATGTCTGATTTTTGAATGTCAATGCGGTACATTGTTTTGCATGGAAATTTGGCGTTTTATATTGTAGGCCTGTAATTCTTAGGAATAACCCACTTAAATCTGTCTAAACAAGAGTCTAGTAGACAACCTGTGTATGATAAAGTTTGAAACACAAAATCATAAATTATAATATTATAAATAACTATAAATAATTATAAAAAATAATAATATAATAATTTTATTCAATAATGTAATCAAAACAAAAACAAAAAAAATTGCTCAGTCGCAAAATTGTAGATGTTGTTACTTTCAGTGTCTGAATGTCTTTCAGTGTCAATGACGAATTTCGCAACAAATCACTATCACTTAAAGGGGTTGTAAAGGTTTGTTTTTTATTTTCTAAATAGGTTACTTTAAGCTAGTGCATTGTTGGTTCACTTACCTTTTCCTTCAATTTCCCTTCTAAATGTTTTTTTTCTTTGTTTTCTTTGTCTGAATGTATCACTTCCTGTTCCTCCTCAGTAAGGTGTTCAGTAAGCTGTTCTAAATGACTTTCCACCGTTCAGATGATGGTGGAAAGCTTACTGAGAAGAAACAGGAAGTGAGAAACTCAGACAAAGAAAAAAAACATTTAGAAGGGAAATTGAAGGAAAAGGTAAGTGAACCAACAATGCACTAGCTTGAAGGAACCAATTTAGAAAATAAAAGGCAAACCTTTACAACCTCTTTAATTCTGCAAGTGATTCTAATTCACCATCGCTGTTTTCTAGCTGGTCTAAATCTGCTTTTGATGTAGAGGGACGCTTTTTGGATGCCATGGACTTTCTCAAGTTTCCAGGCAGAAAGAACAGTATATATACTGTAATATAAACGTGCAGGCAGGGCACTGGAAAAAGCACTAGGGACAAAACTGATGTGAAATGATTTGATACAATAATGTAATGTACAGATGTAACGTGTGTTATGTGTTTTGTACTTTTTTGAGTTTGCCACCGGGCTCCGCCCCCATGCATCGTGACACTCGCAGGGAACAGACCCCGCAACAGTAATACATCGGAAGGAGGATCTGGCGGAGGACACACCGGGAGGACATCGCAGGATCCTGGGGACAGGGTAAGTATCCTGTACCAGGATACTGCAATGCAATCCCGAGTGTGGCTCGGGGGTTACCACTTTTGGTAATGAAAATTAACCCAGAGCCACACTTGGTAATACTGCTAGGGAGGTTAATCATCATTTTCAGAAATTGTGGTCTTTCCAGGTTATGTTGTGTTCTATGGTGTTGTTTCATTTGAGACAGTCCTCACACAGTAGATACGCTTGCTGCAGGGAACTGCACATTTAACACCTATAAGAATATCTAAATAGGTCCCAACAGGCCTTTTTTTCTCAGAAAATAGGTGCAGAAACTTAACTACCCCCCCTCCAGGGGGAGAGTGGTAGAATGGCACATCAAATTGTTGGTTTGGCCAAATTGCACTAAGGGTGGGAAGTTCTTAAAGGGGCATTATATACCAGGAACATGCTACATACAGAGGTTCAGAAGTGTGTTATACACAGAGTGCAGGGTTCAGAAGTGCTCTATACACCATGTGCAGAGTTCAGGAGTCCCCTACATACAGAGTGTAAAGTTCAGGCGTGCACTGCATACAGAGTGCAGCGTTCAGGAGTGCCTCTTCCACTGCTCTTTATTTTGCATCCCACTCTGCAACCCTTATCCACATCTCACTTCCCCCCTCCTTAGCTCTGAAATCTGCACACACATCCCCCCTTTCCTTAAAAGCACTATCATCTTCCAGGTGGCATATCTTTGTTGTTGTATTGGCCCGGCTCTAGTACCTCCCCCATTCTAGGCAGCTCCACCAATTGCAGCAACACATTGAGCAGGGGCATCAGCACCAAGCAACAGATGAGAATCGCAGAGGGTGCCCCCTACAATGGTATGCTCCCCAATTGTGTATTTTGGTTTTGTGCTACCCTAGCCAAGACTAAAATCGGGCACCACCCTTCTAAATTTGCCCCACCCCTTCCTATTTTAGATGCACCCCTTCATCTGTAAACCCCAATGCCTCCTGTTGGAGCTCCACCTGGTGGGGGAGAGAGAGAGGGGGGAGAGAGGGAGGGGGGATGCTTTTATGTTTAGAAAATACAGTGTTGAGCGGGGAACAGAAGGCTAGAGCCCAAGGTGGTGAAACTGAGTTCTGCCAAACAACATCTGAAAAAAAACCTGGGTCCAGCCTCACTCTTAAACCAGGGTTTGACAAATTTGCTTGGAATCTAGGAGCCAGCTAAAAAAGTTAGCAGCCAAAAAACGCACACCGTCCCGTCAAGCTCGCACGCAGAAGCAAACGCATACGTGAGTAGCGCCCGCATATGTAAACGGTATTCAAACCTCACATGTGAGGTATCGCCGTGATTGGTAGAGTGAGAGCAATAATTCTAGCCCTAGACCTTCTCTGTAACTCAAAACATGCAACCTGTAGAATTTTTTAAACGTCGCCTATGGAGATTTTAAAGGGTAAAAGTGTGTCGCCATTCCACAAGCAATTTACTCGACGTAACATTATCTTTCACAATATAAAAAAAAATTGGGCTAACTTTACTGTTGTCTTATTTTTTTAATTAAAAAAAAGTGTATTTTTTTCCAAAAAAAGTACGCTTGTAAGACGGCTGCGCAAATACGGTGTGACAGAAAGTATTGCAACGACCGCCATTTTATTCTCTAGGGTGTTAGAATAAAAAATATATATAATGTTTGGGGGTTCTAATTAGAGGGAAGGAGATGGCAGTGAAAAAACACATTAGGACTGCTGTTTTTTGCTACTTGTAATGTAACCTGTAATGCCAAAGGTCACCACAAGCTGGCCACTCCTAGATTCCTTCTGAGCACCTCAGCTTCCTTCTGTGAAGGCCGCAAAGGCACGGCCTCAATAACCAACGGGCGCGGGCCCGCCGCAATCACGACCCGCGCCGGCCGGTAATTGAGGCCGCGGCTTTGCGGCCTTCTGCAGCCCTAAGCTTCCCCAGGCGCCAGGTTACAATTTCTTGTCGCAATTGCGATCTGGTGTCTGGATTTTGTCGAGGCCTGTCTTAACCAACACATAAAACCCTTTAATTTGCCAACTCTTTTTAAATAATATATAAAATAAGTGAGATTAATGTACAAAGACAACCATACCATAATAAGTAATCATAATCATGGTGTACTTTTATAAATTATGATATTGCTGTAGCAATAAAATGATCCAATTTAATCACTTGAATGTTACTGTTGCATGTATTGTTTGTAAAAGCAGTTTTCCTGACACCAGCACAGCAGCATACGTGTGGTAGTACCCCACCTACTTGACCAAAATGAGGAGGAAAGAGGGACAGAGGGACATTGCTCCAAATCAGGGACAGTCCCACGAAATCAGGGACAGTTGGGAGCTATGCACATACAGCAGTGATGCCATGGCTATATTCCTTCTTGTCTGGAGTTTTGCAGCCTGCCTCCCAAGAAGTGAATAGAACCATGCAATGTGATATTTCCAAGAACTGCCTGTTTTCTCATTCTTTGGAGTTTTTCTCAGTAGAAGTGTGCTACACTTTCAATCTAATAGGTGCGTATTCCAGCAGTCACTTCAGAAGGAAAAACTAGTAATTACATTCCAGAGAGTGCATGTACATACCTCCCAACCAGCACGGATTCTGCGGGAACTTCCCGCACAGGCTGCATCCTCCCGCAGTCCCCCGAATGGCTTAATTTTCCCGCACAGGAAGCTGTTCAAGACGGAGGAGCATGGGGTCTGAGGGGAGACATGCAAAGATGAGTGATCAGCGGCACCCGATCTGTGGCACCCCTGCTAAATATCCGGTGTGATGGGAGACAACATCCGACCCACCTCCCCAAACCCCAAACCACCCCCCCCCTCAACAACTTCAATCCGATCCGACCCACGGCAACCCCCCCCCGCTCAACTACTCGAATCCGATCCGACCCGTGTCAACACCCCCCCGCGCTCAACAACTCAAATCCGATCCGACCCGTGGCAACCTCCCCCGCCCCCCCCCCCCGTCAACAACGTCAGTGACAAATGTAAAGAATGTCCCGCAGTGAATTTTTGAAACATTGGGAGGTATGCATGTATCATTCTGAGCATTTGAAGTGGGCAGCTCTCATGCAGCGGCCATGTTAATTTAGGGGAAGCACTGCCCCAGTGGCCATATTCAGTTTGCTCAAACATTGTTCAGCGGCCATCTTGAAAATAGGCAGAGTGTGCCAGGAGATGGGAGCAGGTAAGAGTGGAGAAATGGTTTTCAAAAGGTGGCAGCTTTACTGTTATACCGTCCAAAGGCTAAGATTTGCATGCCAAATATTATATCAGTCAGCGGCTGCAGCCAAACAGCTAATAGTAGCACAATGTTCCAAATTTGTACAATCAATTACTACTACGTGCATCTGCATGTGCAGCAATCACAATTCATTATGGGGTAATGATCTTATTAGCAAAAATCACCCACGTGCCCAAGGTTAATGTCGGGAAGCAATATGTGTGTGTTTTCATAGCTTTGTATCATAATCTGTATCATAATCTGATCTCTCTACTCAAAAGCAGCTCATGTTGTGGTATTAACCACTTGACCACTGGGCACTTAAACCCCCTTCCTAACCAGATCAATTTTCAGCTTTTCGGTGCTCTCACATTTTGAATGACAATTAGTCATACAACACTGTACCCATATGACATTTTTGTCCTTTTTTTCCACACAAATAGAGCTTTCCTTTGGTGTTATTTAATCACTGTTGGGTTTTTTATTTTTTGCACTATAAAAGAAAAAATACTGAAAATTCTGTAAAAAAAAAAAAAAAAAAAACGATGAAAACATGATAATTTTTCCTATTGGCTAAAATAAAAAACATTGAAGTACAAAAACGTCTGACGACGCTGTATGCAAACGCGCAAATAAGCATGAATACGCGCAAAAAAACGTAGAAAAAAAACGCCCGAAAAAACGACCGAACGATCTACGCTCAGGTGTGAATGCAGCCTTAGGCTCTAAAGCCTGTGCACCTCGTGGCGGCCAGCTTGGCGAGGTCGCGGGAGAAACTAGACACCTGCTACATACAGTTTTAGGTTATTAATTTTTCCTGAACTTGGGGAGAGTTTGTTGTAAATAAAATGCTGTCACAAGGGCTTCAGATCTGTCAAAAACTGTTCAGTAAGTTCACAATAACTTTACATTCTTTTATCAAAAAATTGTATGTTGGAAACGTTGTCTTTTGGGGTTGCATGATTATTGCATCTTGACTTAGGTGTCATGGGCAGAGGCTGGGTATAAGGTAAGAATATTTTTTTCCTTTTCTAAGCAGCTTTATTTTGGATTAAACATATTTTATAGTAGAGCAGAGGAAAGCTAGAACACCTGTGAGATTTTTATTTCTGTCTGTGCCTCGGTTGCAGATTTACTCTGTTGTAAAACATCTGCCAGCAAGATAGAATACGGGGAAACTCTCACGATTAGAGCCCTGGATAGCAGTAAAATCCTTACAAGATTCTAACCCTTAAACAGCTTTAATAAAAAAAAAGTTTGGCTTGATTTACACTTTAGAACTACATGCATAATCTGGGATGGTATACAGTACATTAAAGATCTCTCCCAGGCATTCCTTTAATTGTGCTACTTTATGTAGGAGAATTTAATTACTGGGGTATTTTTTTGTCAATATTTTTGCATAAACAGTTAAAGGAAAATGACAATGGCTGTGGGTCAGTTTTATAATACTCTTTTCCACATATAAAATGTTTAAATGGATGTTTAAAGCATGTACCATATTTATAACACGCACCCTAACTTTAAGAGGGAAGTTTCAGGAGAACAACTTTCCACAGCAACCTGCGTATAACACGCAGGTACAGTTTACCCTCTTTTTTCAGGGTAAAAAAGTGAGTGTTATACGCCAATAAATACAGTATATAAAATGATAACAACAATATTGCTATTTTTTCACAGAGTATTACATGTTTTTTAAAAAGCACAGCAAACGTGGCCTACTTTCTATCACAAACATAGGCGTGCACTGCCTATAGCATTAGGGTGTGTACACCAAAGCTCAAATACACATCCGTGTGTGTGTCTGTTAATATCTATCTATATACATATATATATAGTATATATATATATATATATATATATATTTATTTATATATTGTGTGTGTATATGTATACCGTATTTATCTTGCTATAACGCGCCCCGGCGTATAGCGCGCACCCCCGAACTTGAAGGAAAATTCCTGGAAAAAAAATACTTACAGTTTGGATGCCCCTCGTCAGTGTCTTGCCCGTCGTCCATCGCGTCCTGCCTGTCGTCCATCGGAGGCCTCGTCCTGTCCGGCGTCCTTCTTTTGCGGCCATCGTGGTGTCCTCCCCGCTCGATCCCCGCTCGATCCCCGCTTCCCGCGCTGTGTTTGAACCACTGCGCCGACATATTCCGAGCGCAGTACACTCAGGTATAGTCGGGCAGGCTCAGCTCCTCTCACGCAAAGGACGTACAGGACGCACAGGACGTGACCGCGAGAGGAGCCGAGCCTGCCCGACTATACCCGAGTGTACTGCGCTCGGTATATGCCAGCGCAGTGGTTAAAACACAGCGCGGGAAGCCGGTATCGGCGTATATCGCGCACCCACGATTTTGCCCTGATTTTCAGGGCAAAAAAATGCGCGGTATACGCCGATAAATACGGTGTATATATATATATATATATATATATATATATATATATATATATATATAAAATATATACTGTATATACAATGTGTGTGTGTGTGTGTGTGTGTGTATATATATATATATATATATATATATATATATATATATATATGTGTATGTATGTAGCATTACCCCCATTGGAGCTCCTGGATTTTTGGGCGGCGTGTTACCTCGTGGCTCCTCCAAATTCTCTAGGGACGAGTGATGCGTATGTGCATAAACAGAAGAAAAGGAATGTCCACAACAGGTTCTCTTTTGCTGTGCTCTTTATTACCCAGCCGGGTAAAAACAATAAACTTGCGGTGAGGAAAGTAAAGTTGAAGAAGAAAGGAGAATAGCAGATTTAGGTGTAATGATAGGAAACAGTCCTGCTCCCAAACGTAACACTTCTCTTCACCACTCCCGCCGGAGTGGGTTTAGTGTACCCGGACAGGCCTCTCTTACTGACCTGGCAGCCAGAGCATCACTCGGACAATCATAGGAATAAGTCTCTGCCACAGACCCTCCTTGGTGAACTTGAACTTGGGAAAAAGTCTCTGCCACAGACCCCTCTCAGTGAGCCTCAGAAGATACCTCTGCCACAGGTCCCCTCTGGGTAGAATTCTCCGAGATATGCCTCCTTGCTTGAGTTACATCTGGATCTCCTTCCACTTTCGCTTAGGTACCGACTGACAGGTGATTAGTCCCGCAGTGTCCGACTTCCTGTGATCCCCGGTGGTTTCATCCAAGCCCTATTGGACCACCAGCCTCTCAATGATGCTCTTTAGACCGACTCCCTACCGAACAGCACACAGCTTGGGATCTTCAAAAGAGGGAACCCAGTTGCTCACTGGATCCCCATTGCTGGTTCAGATGCTCCGGGCCAGCATGGACCCAGAACCAGGAACACTGCGTGGCACGCACGCCCCGGTCAGGTAGGCCATAACGCCGGGGCGCTGTGATGTGACCACCCTAGGGGTGGATGCCACACTAGACGAAGAAGGACCCAGAACAATGGCGTCTGTCCCATAATACCCCTCCCCAGCATGCACAGCGAGGACAAACCCTTGTGATTGGCTGCTGGGAAGAGCACCCAAACCTTGACTCCACTGCTGCCAGCAGCAGCAGCGGGGTTGGAGGAAAACCACAGCACAGCAGAATGGGCTCACAGCACAGTCAAGCTGAGACAGCAAGCATTTTAACATGTATTAAAACATTGACGGTATCAGTAGGGCAGAGGTTGTTGTCAGTAGAGCAGTAAATAGTGTCAGTCAGCAGAGCAGTGGACATGAGGTAGATAGGGATATATACACTGTGTTACACCCTCGGCCCGGGTGTTTACCCTCAAAACTCAGCGTGTAATGACACAAATGGGTGATGTTTATGTGCATATTATCATACACATGTGTTTATTGTAACCATCAGGCATGTACTGGCCATCAGGATTACCAGGAGTTTCCCGGTGGGCTGATGGCTCAGTGGACCAGTTTCAGCGCCGCTCACCTCCTCTCCCTGGTTTAGTTATGCAGCACGACTGGCTACAGACATGCTCAGCAGGGGAGCCTAGGCACAACCAGCACTCCCAGTGCGTACACCTATGATCTAAAGAGCCTGTTGTAGAAAAATGGGGGAAGGGAATATATATTTTTTTACCTTGCCAGGTGTGTGATGCTTGAGGTACCGAGTGATATAAGCAAAGCAGATAAGGTTTGTCTGGAAAACACGTGAAAATTATTAGGGAGTGCCTCCTGTTGGCTGGAAATGCACTGTATGCCGGACCATTAGAATGCATGTGCCGGTGATATCACCGGCTGCATGCACTCTGAATATCTCCTAAACCGTGCAAATTTAGGAGATATTCACAGTACCAACAGGTAAGCCTTACTATAGGCTTGCTTGTAGGTACAAGTGGTAGAACAGAGTTTACTACCACTTTAACCACTTTAACCACTTAACCACTTAAAGTGGAGGTTCCCCTAAAAATAAACTTTTAACATTGCATTTCCCACATTAATGACAATTAGAATCGGCTGGTTTTATTAAAAAAAAAGTCCGTAAGTACCGTTTGCTATATGCGTTCTCACCGCCACTTCCGGGTACGATGGTGGGGATGGGCGTTCCTAATTGATGGACAGGCATCCGACCGACGCATACATCGCGTCACGAGATGCCGAAAAAAGCCGAACGTCGATGCCTGTCCATCAATTAGGAACGCCCATCCCCACCATCGTACCCGGAAGTGGCGGTGAGAACGCATATAGCAAACGGTACTTACGGACGTTTTTTTTTAATAAAACCAGCCGATTCTATTTTTTTTTTTTTTTGTGGGAAATGCAATGTTAAAAGTTTATTTTTAGGGGAACCACCCCTTTAACTACTGGCCACTTTTACCCCCTTTCTCCCAGGCCACTGATAAGGAGGCACTAATATGCCACACTGATGGGCACTGATAGATGGCACTAATGGTCACTGATAGGTGGCACTAATGGGCACTGATAGGTGGCACTGATGGGCACTGATTGGCGGCACTGGTGGTCACTGATTGGCAGCACTGGTGTTTACTGATTGACAGCACTGGTGGGCACTGATGAGCAAGCACTGATGGGTCCTGAAAGGCAGCACTGACTGGCATCACTAATGGGCACTGATTGGTGTCACTGATGAACACTGATGGGTGTCACTGATGAACACTGATGGTGTCACTAATAAACACTGATTGTGTCACTGGCAATTCCTTGTTTACATGTGACCGGCTGTGATTGGACACAGCCGATCACATTGGCAAAGAGCCACGTCATCGGCTATTTATTGAGATCAGGCTCGTCCCGCTGGGGAGTTCGTCTTACTTCATCTCTGGTAAAATGTCAGCAGGACAGGAGGAGAGGGTATACCTCTCTAAGGCCTCATTCACACAGTCGTACCTATACATATACCTGTAGGAAGGGCCATCGTGATGCACAGGTATTCTAATGTATCCACATGCAGGCAGTCCCAGTCATGTCTTTTGGGATGCAGCAGATTCATGGACATAGCCACTGGTCAGAATTTGCACAGTCTGCATTCGAGGACACGCACCTGTATGATTATCTAATTGGGACCAACTGCTATGTCTGTTTAGCCGCTGCATCCCAATAGACATGAATGGGACTGCCTGCATGTGGATGCATGGAACACATATGCATCCCATACAAGAAACAATGACCCGTTGCAAGGGTTTACAGATATTCATGTGTATGAGGTCTAATAGATCTCCAGATAGCAGTAAAAACCCAACAGGAATAGAAATCCTTCCTCACTCTATCCAAAATTAGAACCATAATCAGAGCTTTGGATAACAGTACTAAGATGACGGGTGCTCTAACCTTTCCCACTCTATGTAAAAGTAAAGAAAATGATTTGGGCTTGACATCCATTGAAAAAAACTGGATGTATAATAATATAGAAATATACTGTAAAAAAAAATGATTGCACTATATGATATCCTTCTTTAGTGCTACCATTTTAATATATAGGAATTATACTAATTAAACTAAATGTGAATTTTACTAAATCACATCCACTTTGATCTACTTAGGCTGACAAGTGTGCCGCTATGCAGTAATGGAAGGATTGAAATACAGCCTCCCTGAAGAACAAATCTTGCCAGCAATATAACATTGTGGTTGGAAGAAACATTTGCGTTGCGATAGAAAAGATTTCCGAGCTGGGACATTTTGATAAACCTGGACAGCACCCTATAAATCATTTTTAGGTGTGAGATTATGTTCCTGAAAATTTTGCAAACAAGATAAACATTTCAGGACATTTATCTTTGATTCTTTACAGTTGTAGGAGAAGGAGACATTCTTCACAAAATACCAGACATGAAGTAAACAACATAAACATTTCAGGAAATTCACCTTTTATCATTTAGAATGGTGACTACGCTCTTTAGAAAATACCAGATTACATTTTGCCTTCAAGAGGTTGCCCTAAACGTAACCTGCACTTTGATAAATGAAGGCAGTTCTGCTGATGCCAACAAACACATCAGCTGTGATTGCCACTGAGAATTAAAGGGGTTACTGATGCATGGAAGAACACAGTCATGGGGAAAATATCGAGCAACCTGCAAAGCATTATAATCTTTTAAGCGTGTTCATTTTATAATCCTCATACCCACTGGCTTAGTCTATGTGTTATTAGGATACTATTTAAATGAGAAATCATAAAGATAATTTGGTAGAATGTATTTTATCAAACTCATTTCCATAACCTTCTTCGATCCGCCTAGTAACGTCTTCAGGGGATCCATCATATTTCCGTGCTCTCAATTAAAACGCTCTCATAGGACATCTTTATATTGGCATTTATTCATCAATCAGTTTAATTCATCACATTTCTTTTTAAAGCAGCCAAACTTGAGAAAAAAAATCCTCATGAGAGCCATGGCAATTATAAGCATCTCCAGCCTTGCTGCTTCATTTACATGTGGAAATGAAGACAACTGATGTCTACTGTACTGTGTCACTTTTTCTATATCAAGAGAAAGTCTTAGGCCTCGTACACACGACCGAGTTTCTCGGCAAAAACCAGCAAGAAACTTGCTGGGAGATATTTTTTTGCCGAGGAAACCAGTCGTGTGAACATTTTCGTCGAGGAAACTGTCGAGAAACTCGACGAGCCAAAAAGAAAGCATGTTCTCTATTTCCTTGACGGGAATGGAGAAAATGAGCTTGTCGAGCTTCTCGACGGCTTCACAAGGAACGATGTGTTTCGCCCGTCGAGTTTCTCGGTCATGTGTACGAGGCCTTATACAGTGATGGAATAGCTGTGTGTTTCATGTGTTATAAAGACCCATTTGTGTATAGCAATCTTACAAGAAAAATCAGGTACCAATAGCTAACACACCAAGCTACAGATTCCCAGAACTAAAGGACCATTTAAGTGGATGTAAACCCTAGTCGGAATTTCCGATTTCAAAAGTCAGATATTCCGACCGTGTGTATGCCCCATCGGTCTTTTTCCATCGGAATTTCCGACGGACTTAGATAGAGAGCAGGTTCTCAATTTTTCCAACTGAAAAACTTCCTATCGGAAAATCCGTTCGACTGTATGGATTTCAGCATGCTCGGAAACAATTAGACACATGTTCTGAAGCATTGAACTTCTTGTTCTCGCCTTGTCGTGGTGTTATACGTCATCGTGTTCCTAACGTTCGAAAATTCAGAGAACTTTTGTGTGACCGTGTGTTTGCAAGCCAAGCTTGAGCGGAATTCCGTTGGAAAAACCATCCAACTTTTTTCAGATGGAAATTCCCCTCGTGTTTACAGGGCATTACTGTATCTTTAGCTTGCTAAACCACTATGTATCATAAACCACTAGCCACTTGATGAAGGAAGCCAGGGGAGGACCTATGCGGGTGAGCAATACCCACTCTGGCTAGAGTGGCGACGAGAACTGTATGCTGGAAGCAGGAGTGTTTCCTATTTGTGATTATGCACCTGAACCTACCTACCCTTCCACTCCTTTACTTCTTTTCAACTAAAGTTCTGCAAATCAATCCCAGGAAAAGAAGTGCATTGTGTGGACATTAAAATTCTTTGGACTCTCTTTTCACCCTGGACATCGAGAAAATAGAGGTACCCAAAATTACTCAGCAGATCCTCTGGGGGTAGTGCTACATGTGTAAGCATGCCTTTGGTAGTTACCTGCTTCCCCAATGCCTTGCTTTTTAATAAAGTGGAGAGCACTACCCCCGGAGGAGCTGCTGGATTGTTTTGGGCGGCAGGTTACCTCTATGTCCTCGCCTTCTAGGGTATCAGATGAGAGCTGAGAAAAAGTTCAATGTCCACACTTATACTTATTTTTTTTTTTTTTTTTTTCTGAGCTTCAAAGTAAAATAATAAAATAAATAGTTGAAGAGGTGGAAGGGTAAAAGGTAATAGGTTCAGGTGTACAACTTCTGTCCGGAAACACTCCTGCTTCCAGCAACACAGCTTTCGTCGCCACTCTAGCCAGAGGGGGTATTGCGCACCCGGATAGGCCTCTCTCACTAGCCTAGCAGCCGAAATGGCTAAAGTCTCTGCCACAGACCTTCTCAAAATGGAGACATGTTCGGTACAAAATCCTCTCAACACAGGATTCAGCACCCGGATCTCTCCCGATCAACTTCTTGTGAACTTAGAACTGACAGACGACCATCATTCAGCCCTTCAGCAAAGGTACATCCTTCGATGAAGTTCAAGGCCTCTCCTGAGATACCAGACTCGTGCTCAGTGCTCTCCAAGATAGGTTCTTCATCAAGTGGTTTCCTCCCTCCAGGATGGACAGCACAGGACCACTCTGCAACGTAGACCCAGTCTGACTACCGGGCCTACTTGGTAGATCACAACTCCAGACCAACGTGGTCCCAGAGCCAGGAACACTTGAACACGCACCCCCGGCCAGTAGGGCCACACACAGGGGGGTGGTGGGACGACAGACCCAGGATCGACGACCCCGGACCAATGGCGTCTGCCCCTTAAGTACTCCTCCCCAGCATGCACAGCGGGACGATCCACTCCCACTGATTGCCTGCCGAGGGAAACACCCAAAACACCTTGACTCGACTGCTGCCACCCTTTTCCTGGGGTGGTAACGGCACCCCAAACAACAATAGTGGTCACTCACAGTACAGCCATGGCTGGAACAGAGGCCCAAATTTAGTGAAATATCATACAGTCTGAGTCAACTAACTCTCAGACTACCCTTTAAATTTAAAGCAGCGCCGGCTAAAAAGTAGCAATATATATATATATGCAATTTTTAAAGTGCAGTACTACAGTTTGTATCTGTTACTATTGTAGGTTCTGCCCCCAAAATTAGGTGGTACATCTATTATATTTAATACCATGTTACTTGCTGCATGACTAGCAGTGCTTCACTTGGAAAAAGCCATTTTTTTTCTTTACATGAACTTGTTCCTTGAATAAAGTGAGATTTGCTTCACAGAAATGTTGGGTGATATATAAGCAAACTCCTGGTTTGTTTTATATCATGAATGCATCCTCGATATTTGGAAAGATACGAAGATTGATTCATTACTTTGAAGTACATCAATCAGTCTTTTACTAGATGTTTTGTATATACAGAGCACCTGATGCCTTGCCATTTTCCTATGAACATCTAAATCAATAAGATATTACTACACAATCTTCATAATAATGTAGCATTTGATATTCCTTTGTGTCCGTCAGAAATCTGTAGTTCAATATATCCACTAACAAGACGGCAATGAGTTTGAATCATGTGATCTTGTGATGTGCTTTGCATTGTAATACCGTAGCAAATGTGTGCCTGTTTGTTAAATGGACTGAAGAAAGAAAAGGATAGGAAAAGCATACCAACTGCAAGCAAATAGCGTCCATTGAAAATCCTAGACCCTAGATCTGTAAATGCAATACCATTGTGCCACATAAACACTGTGCTAATGTGGATTCCATAGTTTTTACTTTAAAACATTGATAGAAAAAATAGTAAAGTAAGCCAGTATTAGAAAAGCTTGAGGGCTAACATTGATAATGTCCAGGGCTGGACTGGGACTTCATCCAGACGGGCCCACTTTAATTTTGCAAACACACACAAAAACAGTATATAAACTCACGCACCGTATAGATATGGATATAGACATGGAAAGGGATTGTGTTTGGGATGGAGCTAAGGGAAGCAGTGCGGTCTTTGTATGGGGCATCAGAGCGAGCTGGAGGAAAATTGCCACAGTAGGGTGACCACATTTCCAAACTGACATTCAGGGACAATTTTGCCAAGGACCGGTGGGGGTGAATGTAGTCTCAGGGTTTACAGCAATTTGTTGGGTGAATGGCTGGTGTTAGCACTGAAATCATTCTGACACCATGCTTAGTATGGTGTCAGGATGATCAAATGACATTATTTATATTACTACATTGTAATATACAATAAAATAGTTCAACTCACCATAATGCAGAGGGAACCCTGAGCCTGTCATTTGCGACAAGATGCAGTGTTTCACTTGCCACTATCACCTGCCACAAGATGCAGCGTATCACTTGCCACCATTGCCACGCCACAAGATGCAGCGTGTCACTTGCCACTGTCTCCTGCCACCAGATGCCGCTTGCCACTTGCCACTGTCTCCTGCCACCAGATGCTACTTGTCACTTGCCACTGTCTTCTGCCACCAGATGCAGCGTGCCACTTGCCACTGTCAGGGGGCAGAGAGGAGGGATGGGGCAGGGAGAGAGAGAGGGGAGGGTTGACAGGGATAGAGAGAGGGGGACAGGGGGGAGAGAGAGGGATGGGGGGTGTGGTGGGATAGTGAGAGAGAGGGGGAGGGGGCAGGGAGAGAGAGGGGGCAGAGAGGGGGGTCCAGGGAGGGCTCACAGTCAGCGGCTTTAATGTGGCTGTTGAGTGCTTTCATTAATCTTGCCACCCCTCCTCCTATTCATGGATGCAGCACATGGGCAGGGAGAAAGGGACGGGAGAAGCGGTGAGTGTCACAAGCTTGCCCAGGCAGGCATGCTGGATGGAGCAGTGTGTGGATCCTCTCTTCTAGGGCAGCTGCACCGAACTGGCTGTCACCCGCTACCCACACTCTGACACCAGTCCAGGGATGATCCGGAGGATGGAACGGCAGTGGCCGACCAAGGACTTCTGTTCCCACCCACCAGCGTGACCGTGACCTATCAGTCACCCATCACAGTAGCCAAAGAAAGTGCTCTAAAAGCCTGTTGGCTCTGTGCTACAGGTGGTGGGTGGGCCGGCAACAGTAAGAAGCCTGCAGCTACGGTAGCAGCAGAGAATCTGCCCTGAACACTGAAGCCCAGCCCACCCCTGAATTGTCGCCCCCTCTCAAATTGCCACCTGGGCCCGGCCCTGGGCAGTACAGCGGTGCTCAAATTAATGACTGCATGAGCGGTACAGCCATTACTTTGACAAGCTGTCTGTCAAAAACCAGCCCACTAAGCCATCGTCCCACCAGGAAACTCCCGGTGGTCCCGATGAGTACATGCCTGATAATGTCCTTGGCATCATATATTTATATGTTAAAGTTCAACTCTAGGCACAGCTATTTTTGTTTTTTATATTTTTAATCAGCTCTCGTGCATGTATACCCCATATGGCCATTGTTTTTACATTTCCACTATGGACCTTTTTTATTTGGAAATCATTTTATCAATAAGTAAAGTGTATTTTTAATTTTGCAGCCAAATTGGGATAACAACTACTTTATATTTGTTACATGTTCGCATTCAGATAGCGCAACATAAAGCCTAAGGGCTCTTTCACGCGTCCGTTCCGTTCGTCCGTTTTTTGGACGTCCGTTAACGGACCGCAATGCTTCCCTATGGGTTAACGTCCGTTAGCGGATGAGCATCCGCTAACGTCCGCTAGCATCCGTCTGCGTTAAGTTCCGTTTTTTTCCGTCAAACCCTATTTTTCTTCCGTCAAAAAAAACGGAACGGACGAAAAACGGACGTTAGCGGATGATCCGTTTACCATCCGATCCGCTAACATCCGTTTTTCATCAAAATATGTAAAAAGCCCCCCAAAAAAAAAAAAAAAAAACGGATGAAAAAACGGATGGAAAAACGCATGGAAAAACTGATGAAAAACTGACGGAAAACGGACGAAAAACGGACGAAAAACTGATGGAAAAACGGATCAACTGATGAAGAAAAAACTGATCTAAAAAACTGAGCTGACGTGTGAAAGAGCCCTTAGTCTAGTTAAAACAAAAACATTTAACGAAAAGCACTCTGAATGGAGGAAGGCCAAATGATTGAAAGGTCCATCACCTCCATTCATAGATCATGCTATATTTATAGATGCTATAGTATGGCTTCAATAAATGGAGAAGCTGGGTGGAAAGGCGGGTATAGTCGAATACTCTGGATTGCAAGGAGGAGCACCTAACCTCCTCTTCTGAAGCCCCCCCCCCCCGGTGCTGTCTGCTCCTCCCTTTTCCTGAATGCTCCAATAGCAAGCTGTTTGCTGTGAGGGCACTTGGGCTGGCGCACTCCCAAGGCAGGTTGTGTGTGTCCATTGACACACACAGCATGGCTCAGCCCCTTCCCCTGCTCCCTCTTCTTCTATTGGCAACAAATTAAGATCATTATCAAGAATTTCTTGTTCAAGTTGAAGATAACCCAAAGAACTTGACTTGTGAAAACAGCCTCTCTGCATCATTTGCCGCAACGTTCATCAACTCATCTAACTGACATTCTTGTCAGGTTAATGATGTTTGTTGTTATTTCAGTATTGTAGAAGCTACAGCAGCCTCTTCATCTGAAGTAAGCCTTACCAAGAAGAGGTGGAGAAAAAAGTAATTGAGATCAAATGATGAATAGGCTTCATGTTTCAAATCGACTTGTCTGTTCCTCTCCAGCAAGGTGTTGGATTGAGAAAAGACTGTTTTTATTAAGCAGGACCGTTATTGCTTCTCACCTAGCTATCCAATCTTCCTGTTATTACTGTAGTATTGAGAGGAGGGGGGAATCAGCGACTACCCAGCAAATGTAATGAGCCAGTACCTATTTCTACACAGTTATTTAAGATTTTCCCAAAGTTTTATAATTTAAAAAAAAAATTGTAAACCTATACATGTTGCTGTAGAAGACATTTATGTTTAAAATGTTCCTTATGCTTATTACTGGCAGAACAAATATTAAAACGTTTTCACATTTTGAGTTTTGTATGTGGTACTGAGCTGACTTACATAGTTTAGAATGCGACTGTGTTTAATAAGGAATGTACAGCACAGTATCTGCAGAGTCACATTGGAGGGGCCAAGGTCCAACGTTAGACATTGGGATACCTGTTCAGGGGGCAGCAGTAAGTGACTGACTTACTACTCAACCCTGACCTCTGCATCACTACTGAACCTCTGAAATCTGTGTCACTTACTACTGACCTCTGGTTAACTACTAACCTTTGAACTCTGCATCACTACTAATCTTTGAACTTTTCATCACTTAATATTAATCTCTGAACTCTATGTCACTTACCTCTATATCACTACTGACCTCTACGTCACTGCATCCTTTACTACTGTCCTCTGTGCCACTACTGACCTCTGAACTGTGTCACTTACTACTGAGTTCAGAGGTCAAAGGTTTTTTTTTTTTTTTTTTTTTTTTTTTTTTGTATTTTGTGCGTGTGCTCGAGAGAGGAGCTGGACTGCAGGAGTTGGGAGTAGGCAGGCCTCCCCCAGAGGCAATCTGCCACCTTTCTCCATGCCCCGGGTGGCAATGGCGGGTGTGTGAGGGGGTCCTCCCACACAGCCCGCCCTACCTGCTCCGCTTTGAAGCCCAACGGGGCAGAGGGACTCCCTATAAGGGAGTGAGAGGATTAGCCCGCTCAACCAGCCCCATTAGTCCTTCGCCTCTCTTTAGAGACCGCGTGGTCAATGTGCGTGTGTTAACCCAATTTAGAGTGCGTGTGTAGGTGTGGTGGTTTTTGTGGGAGGGGGGTGGGCGTACTAAGCACAGGCTTACCTTGCATAGCACACCCACCGGGAGCCGGGCTGAGACCACCAAACTCAATTCACATGAAGCCGAGACCGGGATCCGAACCTCTAGCTGCAGAGGTGAATGGCTTGTCAGCGCAGTGCCAATCGCGTTGAGCCACCGCAGCTCCCTTCAGAGGTCAAAGGTTAGTGATGCAGAGTTTAGGGGCAAGAGTAAATGAAGCAGAGTTCAGAGGGTCAGCAGTGACACAGAGTGCAGTAGTTAGTGAACCTCAGTCCCACTGTACAGTCAAACAGCATCCCCTTCCCCGCCATGCACAGCTTACCTCCTTACCTTGTTCTCCCTCTGCTGCAGTTCAGTCTCATTGCAGACCTCTGTGAACTGGACCTGGGAATAACGGTGCCATGTACTTGTAGGGCAGAGCAGTCACACAGATTTGTTTGGCTATACCCTCTAGTCCTCTACAAGATGGACACAATACAACGTCTCTGCTGTTCTGCCCCCTTACAAAATTCCCTTTTCCTTTCACTGGCAACTAACTCCACATTCCCTATGTATAGCTACTGTATGAGGCCTCTACCTCTTTATGTGAAGCTGGGTCCACAACCAAAGGCTCCCACCTGTTTGCCTGGCAACAATACAATACTTATTCTTTATTTCCCATCAACACCTTTCCTGTGTTATTACCTAGTTTTTGTGGCCTGCCTTTAGTTTATAGCATTTTTCAATAAAATAAATGATTGAAAATGGCCATCATTTTGTATTAGGGTTTGCCCCTCATAGACTTTAGCAGAGTTTATTGCTATGTCCAGGTTTTGTGGATTTCAAGAAGGAATTTAGATGCATTACAGCTTAGCAGTCCTTAGATGTGGTGGGTGCATTATCCTGTAATCTTTAGCGGTAGCTGGGAGCAATGGAATTCATAACAGTCCACAAAGGCAGGTAGCAGAAAGTTATCAGTTCTGCCATGTTCAGTAGGTTTTCAATTTTGTTTAACTTCTCAAAGAGGTATTAAAAAAACACTTTTTCAATTGTGTATTGACCAGACCAAAAGTGGCCAAATTTTATGGTTTACATACACTTTAATATTAGCATTGGTTATAGTAGAAAATGGTTAACTTCTATTTGACATCCTTTGTTAGAATGCCAGGTTGTCACTGGGACAGGAAGTCCCAGAAAGCAGTAACAATGTTCTATCCCTTTCCACACTATCCAAAACTTTTTTTTTAATTGGCTGAAGTTAGGCTTAAATCTCAATTCTGTTGTGAATTCTATGGGCCAGATCCATGTAGGAGATATGACGGCGTATCTCCAGATACGCCGTCGTATCTCTGAGTCTGAGGCGTCGTATCTTGGCGCCTGATTCAAAGAATCAGATACGCCAGAATTTGTATAAGATACGACCAGCTTATGTCTCCTACGCCGTCGTATCTTAACTGCATATTTACGCTGGCCGCTAGGGGCGTGTACGCTGATTTACGCCTAGAAATATGTAAATCAGCTAGATACGCCTATTCACGAGCGTACGCCCCCCCGGCCGTCGCAGTACAGATACGCCGTTTACGTAAGGCTTTTTCTGGTGTAAAGTTACCCCTGCTCTATGAGGCGTAGATGAGGCGTACCAATGTTAGGTATGGACGTCGGAACAGCGTCAAATTTTTCACGTTTTACGTCGTTTGCGTAAGTCGTTTGCAAATAGGGTTGGGCGTCATTTACGTTGACGTTGAAAGCATTGGCTTTTTGCGGGTTAATTTGGAGCATGCGCGCTGGGATACTTTCACGGACGGCGCATGCGCCGTTCGTAAAAAGCGTAATTTACGTGGGGTCACAATACATTTACATAACACACGCCCACATCTTCCACATTTGAATTAGGCGGGCTTATGCCGGCCTATTTACGCTACGCCACCGCAACTTTGCTTTGTGAATACTGCACTTGCCTGTCAAAGTTGCGCAGGCGTAACGTAATCAGGATACGTTACGCCCGCACAAAGATGCGCTCTCCTACGTGGATCTGGCCCCATATGGTTAAAAATATCTCATCTTTGTAACCTCATCTTGACAACTGAGTTGCATCAAGCAGTCTCCACTGAAGTACAATATATATATATATATATATATATATATATATATATATAGATGTATATATATCTATATATACTGGATAGATATATAGATAGATAGATAGATAGATAGATAGATAGATAGATAGATAGATAGATAGATAGATAGATAGATAGATAGATAGATAGATATAGATATATAATGTCGCAAGATGATATTTACAGTTATCATTGCCACTTTAATGAAGTAATGTGTCAAAGTCTATTGGCATGGCACAGTACAATCTGTCTGACTGCTCTTACTGCCAACCAAAACCTGCTGTACCTTGATCCCGTATACAAAGCAAGCCTAGCAGTCTCCATCATTAGTATGTAGAAATGTGACAGTGACTAATGCCAGCACCCAACACTGGAATTGTTCTCTGAGAATCCATCGATTTTAAAGGTGGAAAATACAATTTATTCAGTGCTCATCTTGGATTTACAAATTGCATTTTTATTTATGTGATTTTTATTCTGAATTATGAATGTTCACATAAAAAAGGAAATCATCTTCTCCAAGCAACTCTTCATGTAGTGAAACAGTAAACAAAATATGAGGAATTGCCATTATTGATAAAGACAGCAAAGATTATTAGGCACATGTTGTTGAGCTGGAAAGGCTTTATTAATACCCTTTTTGTAGAGTTCATAAGTTATCGGCACTGGTATTTTTCAGTTCAGTTGTCAGCGAGATTGAAGATTTAGTAGAGCTGCGCACAAAACACGAAGCATTTACCGTAGTTTAAAGCTGTAGCTTAGTGTAAGGGCCAGGGATTAGGGAATTACATTTAAAGTAGAACTACATACAACTTTTTTCTTTTGGATAGAGTAAAGCCCCGTACACACGATCGGAATTTCTGATGGAAAAAGTCAGACAGACTTTTTCCAGCGAAAATTCCGACCATGTGTATGCCCCATCGGAGTAATTCCATCAGATATTCCGATGGATTCCATCAGAGTTTACATAGAGAACATGTTCTATTTTACTCTGATGGAATTCCGTCGGAATTCTGATGTGACTTTGGTCGGACAAAGGTCCGATCGTGTGTACAGGGCATTAGGAAGGGTAAAAACCCCAGTCAAGTTTTTTTTTTTTGCCATCTGTGCCCCATTGGGAAGTGAGAGAAAATCCCCCCTAAGTAATGGGATCCTTCCACCCCGGGTCACCAGAACTAGTGTCTCTATTGGAAGATTTTCCCTCTATAAGGCCTCGTACACACGGACGGATTATCCGATGAAAACAGTCCGCCGGACCGTTTCCATCGGACATGTCCACTGCCGGATCTTGGTCTGATGGCTGTACACACCATCAGACCAAAATCCCAGCGGAAAACAAACGCGTGACGTGTCGCGATGTGGCCGCGCTGTTGCCGCGACGATGACGCGACGATGTGCGCGGCCCTGGAAGTTCAATGCTTCTATGCATGCGTCGAATCAGTACGATGCATGCGAGGGATGGCAGTCGGTCGGACGTGTCCAGTGAGTCTGTACAGATGACCGAACACGTCCGACGGACAGGTTTCCAGCGGACAGATTTCTTAGCAGGCTAAGAATTTTTTATCCGCTGGAAACTGTCCGATCCGCCGGACAATTGTCCGGTCGGGCCTACACACGACCGGATCTGTCCGCTGAAACTGGTCCGTCGGACCAGTTTCAGCGGATAGATCCGGTCGTGTGTACGGGGCCTTACTGTTTTGTAGACAACCCTAGATTTGGGATTTTCTTTTACTTTCGATAATAATTGTAAACATGACAAATAGAGAGGGTGATTTGTATGAGGGCACAGGCAGCAATAAAATGGTCTCTCTAATACCTCTCCACTCTATCCAAAAAGCTTTCCCTTTATTTATGCTTTAAAGATTAACTTTAGTGTTAGGTTCGCTTCTTGGTTGAACAGACTGAAGGTATCCTTATATTAACCGCTTCCAAAATGCCCCACATACATTTACTGTGGCAGGACGGCTCGGCTGTGCAAAATGTCGTACCTGTACGTGAATTAGTGCACGCAGTTTAGGGGGCGCACGTGCGCCGCACCTGCTGCGATTGGACACAGCAGGAGCCAATCAGCAGATCCTCCGGCCACGATGGCCACCGCAACCCGCCGATCGCTCAGAAGAGAACCGGAGAAGCGGTGTGCCGATGTAAACAAAGCACACCGCTGCTCTGTCAGGGAGGAAAGGAGAGATTGTGTTTCACCTAAGCTGAAACACAGTCACTCCCCCCACAGTTAGAAAACACCTGCCAGGGAATACATTTAACCCCTTGATCACCCCTGGTGTTAACCCCTTCCCTGCCAGTGTCATTTATACATTGATCAGTGGTTTTTTTTTTTAGCACTGATCACTGTATTGGTGTCACTGGTCTCCAAAAAGTGTCACTTAGGCCCCGTACACACGAGGAGACATGTTCGATGAAAACGGTCCGCGGACCGTTTTCATCGGACATGTCTCCTGGGAGCTTTTGGTCTGATGTGTGTACACACCATCAGACCAAAATCCCCGCGGACAGAGAACACAGTGACGTAGAAGACACCGACGTTCTCAAACACGGAAGTGCAATGCTTCCACACATGCGTCGAATCAATTAGACGCATGCACGGGATTTCGGGACGCTGGTTACACGTCATAACCAGCGGATATGTCCGATTAGGTGTACTAACCATCGGACATGTCCGACAGACATGTTTCCAGCGGACAAGTTTCTTAGCTTGCTAAGAAACTTTTGTCCGCTGGAAACCTGTCCGCTAGGCCGTACACACGGTCGGACATGTCCGCGGAAACTGGTCCGCGGACCAGTTTCAGCGGACATGTTCGACCATGTGTACGCCGCCTTAAGGTCAGATTTGTCCACCGCAAAAATCGCAGATCGCCAACATTACCAGTAAAATAAATAAATACAAGTCCATAAATCTATCCCATAGTTTGTAGACGCTATAACTCTTGCACAAACCAATCAATATACGCTTATTGGGATTTTTTTACCAATATTATATAGCAGAATACATATTGGCCTAAATTGATGAAGAATTGTTTAATATTTTTTTTGGGATATGTACTATAACACAAAGTAAAAAATATTGTTTTTATTTTTTTCAAATTGAAGGTAATTTTTTGTTTAAAGCGCAAAAAATAGATTTTTTAGAGGTGATCAAATACCACCAAATAAAGCGCTTTTTGTGGGGAAAAAAGCACATACCGTATTTATCGCCCTATTACGCGCACTGGCGTATAGCGTGCACCCCTAATGTAGCCCTGAAATTCCTGTTTTTTTTTTTTTTATATACTTACAGTTTTTGGTGCCCGGCGTCCATCGACGGCCTTGTCCGGTCCGGCGTCCTTCTGCGGCCATCGTGGTGTCCTCCCCGCTGTGTTATTCAGCCAATCCCGCTGTGTTTGAACCACTCCGCCGACATATACCGAGCGCAGTACACTCGGGTATACTCGGGCAGGCTCGGCTCCTCTCGCGTAAAGGACGTACAGGACACACAGGACGTGACCGCAAGCGGAGCTGAGCCTGCCTGAGTATACCCGAGTGTACTGCGCTCGGTATATGTCTGCGCAGTGGTTCAAACACAGCGCGGGAAGCGAGTATCGGTGTATATCGCGCACCCACGATTTTGCCCTGATTTTAAGGACAAAAAAGTGCGCGGTATACGCCGATAAATACGGTACATTTTTTTTTTGGGTACAGCATCTCATGACCCCGCAATTGTCAGTTAAAGCAACACAGTGCCATATTGCAAAAAATTGCCTGGTCAGAAAGTGGGTAAAGATGCACATTACAAACAGTACTTCACTATCAGTTCCTTCTCGGGCTCCCACATATGATTACTATCAATCAACTTTGAACACCCATGAGAACAATGTTTGTGTGAGGTTTTTGAGAAATCTATTTGTCCTAGACTAGATCTTACAGATCACAGCGCTTTTGGCTCCAGACTGCAAAGCTGTGGGTCCATGCAATTTGGTGAGTGGGCTTACAAGAGGGCAGTGGCACACGATACTGCAATATTTTTTAGAGCACCAGCAATATTTTTGGAGCACTCATGCACTTTTGGAGCACTTAACACTTTATATCCAGTTTACAGTAGGTGCACGCGATATTGTGTCAATCTCGCTCCCTTTCTCGGCGAGATTGAGCACCTACGAGCCCCATCGCGGGAGCCAGCGCCGAGCTGGCTTGCCGCGATAGAGACAAAGCCGTCATAGAAGCGATGGGAGATCCGACTTGGATTCCAGCCAATTCTACACGTGTGCGGCGTTTGTTATGAATCCTGAGGGGGAAGTCCCCGCCGGATTTTAAATAAAAATCCGGCATGGGTTCCCCCCTCAGGAGCATACCGGGCCCTTAGGTCTGTTATGGGTTGTAAGGAGAGCCCCCCCTACGCCAAAAAAACGGCGTAGGGGGTCCCCCTACAATCCATACCAGACCCGTATCCAAAGCACGCTACCCGGCCGGCCAGGAAAGGAGTGGGGACGAGCGAGCGCCCCCCCCCCTCCTGAGCCGTACCAGGCTGCATGCCCTCAACATGGGGGGGTTGGGTGCTCTGGGGCAGGGGGGCGCACTGCGGGGCCCCCCCCACCCCAGAGCACCCTGTCCCCATGTTGATGAGGGAAGGGAAGGGGCCCTGTCCTCATCAACATGGGGACAGGGTGCTCTGGGGTGGGGGGGCCCCGTAGTGCGCCCCCCTGCCCCAGAGCACCCAACCCCCCCATGTTGAGGGCATGCAGCCTGGTACGGCTCAGGAGGGGGGGGGCGCTCGCTCGTCCCCACTCCTTTCCTGGCCGGCCGGGTAGCGTGCTTTGGATACGGGTCTGGTATGGATTGTAGGGGGACCCCCTACGCCGTTTTTTCGGCGTAAGGGGGGCTCTCCTTACAACCCATAACAGACCTAAGGGCCCGGTATGCTCCTGAGGGGGGAACCCATGCCGGATTTTTATTTAAAATCCGGCGGGGACCTCCCCCTCAGGATTCATAACAAACGCCGCACACGTGTAGAATTGGCGGGAATCCAAGTCGGATCTCCCGTCGCTTCTATGACGCGCTTGCTGGAATGTGCTGTCACCATTCAAGCGAGTGCGAGATGTCGGCACCCTGTCGCCGAGAATCAGCGCGATGCTGTCGTGCTAAAAACACATTCTCGGCGGCAGGTACTGTATCTGTTCATTGTGTGTTTGATGTATTTTTCACTATTTGTAAAAGGTCATATCTTTATTGTGGTTATGTAACTTATCTGCACCTTTAGTAAGCTGTATAGTTACATTCTGCAAGCACTGTTTATATCTATCCTCCCAGGAAATGGGTAAAACCTTCCAATGCTGAGGTGGTTAAGGTGTATTTCCACTTTTACAGCCAAATTGGGATAACGCCTACTTTATAATTGTTACATATTCTCATTCCCATAGCAAAAGGTAAAAAAAGAAAGATGCTGCTTGCCATTTTAGATGTTTTTTTCTGATAACTCCAGCAGTGACAATTCCTAACTAGTTCTCTTTGTTTGTAAAGGGGCTGGAGAGCTGTGTTTGCAATAATTAACCCTGTCTGTAAAGTACTGTAGATCTCATTATCAATTGTAAACTAGATATAAATTCTTTTTTTCCTAACAAAAAGTGAAATATATTCATAAGTTCTGACCTATTAGTGTTGACAATCTGCTGGGAGTACAATTTTCTCAGCCTGGAAATCTGATGTCATAAAAGTGAAATGGAAGACAATAATGATCTATTGCAGAGGTCTTCTTTAATGATGACTGAAGGATGAAACGTGCTCAGACTTACCAATTGCGTGGTTTAAAGCACCCTGGTGTGTGTGGCTTTTTGTGATGAGTATAGTTGTGCTACCATAGAGAATAGTCCCTCTACTTCCATCCACCAATACTAGTCACACATTCTCTCCCATTTAGTTAGCCTTTATCCTCTATTTATATCCCCATGTGTAAATAAGCAAAACCTTTATTTAACGCCAATTCAGCCTCTGCATTCCTTTAAGTTGGTCATTATGCCTGGGGGTTGAGAAGGAATACCCTGTCACTTGACCAGTGTGATTGGCTGTTACAATGGTCACATGATCAGGAGGCCATCCCATTGGATTTTGTCCAGACACTTAATTTGCACATATGTGTTATGTAAGCGGCATTGGGTCCAATTGTCCATTTAAATCAATATATCCCCAATAGGGTACATTGTAAACCTCCAGATTCATTACATGATACTTCTTTTGAGATTGGTAGGCTGGAGAACATCTTTAGATCTTTAGAGCTTGCAGAATCTGTATAGACAAACATGACAATCTCATGTCTATAGGAACCTTGAAGCCCTGTACACACGACCGGGAATCCCGTCGGGGGGACTGCCAGGAATCCCGTCGGGAAAACCAACGTTTTTTTTCCCGACGGATTCCGGTCGTGTGAGCAGGGCTAGCAGGTTCTCTATTTTCCTGTCGGGATTCCCGGCTGTTTTCCTGATGGGAAAACTGCTAGGGAGCATACACACTGTCGGGATTCCCGGCCAAATGCTCTCCTGGCAGTTTTCATGTGTACGAGGCTTTACTCCTGAATTAGCAGACTGCATTCCAATGAACACTTCTCATCCATACAGTGACTGACTCTGAGTTCTAGTATATAATGTATCAAAGAAAGATTATTTATACTTACGTTGCATTTATATAGTAACCTAATTTTTGTTTCCATTTTGCAGAATGCTTTATCACAATGAACATGTTTGATGAATCAAATAAATAAAACCGTTATCACATACCTTCTAAATTAAATCATAATGGATAACAAATCTAAGGAACATCACCAAGGGCAAGCACCAAGTCCCAGTACTCTAACAGTGGAAAATGTGACCAAATTAGAGCTTCATTATGAATATGTGGATGGAGATCTGAGGAAAGTGGAAGAATACATCAGAAAAAGCCAACACTTTGAGCAACAACAGAGAAGTGCATTGTCCTCTCATCCCATACTGCAGCCAAAAGAAGCTTTCAAGAACAGCGGGACTGACACAGCAGAAGATTCCAGTTTAGATGGTATGTTACTGTATCTTTTGAAATATATTGTTTGCCTACCAGTGGGTGGCAGGGATGGACTGGCCATTGGGACTACTGGGAGTTTCCCGGTGGGCCGATGGCTCAGTGGGCCGGCTTCAGTGACAGCGGACCGCTGCCACCCTCCGCTCCTCTGTCTCTCCCTTCCCGCAGCGCTCACCTCCTGTCCTTGCCACAGCGCTCACCTGGGGGGAACAAAGAAGCAGGGGGAGGACCAGAGGAGCAGGGGGGACGACAGACAGCTGACTCAACAGCTATGGCCTGGGAATTGTCCGCCCGCTGTGGGAGAGACCTGTCAAAGTGGGCCAGTCTGGATGAAGTCCAGGGCCAAATTTTTGTCCCAGTCCAGCCCTGGTTCTAGGTAACACTGTACATGGGGACCCATTCACCAAACAGGCTGCCTTAAAAAATCTGTTTGTGTTCTTCAACATCATCAGTAACATTCTACTGTTCTAATGGCTGGAATAATTGAATCAAATGTGTGGCCATCTGCAAAAAAAATTAGCAAAAACATGACCTGCGTTTTCTGGAGAAAAATGTCTGGTTGCCCACTGCATGCTGTTGATCTAACCTCAGCAAATCTTTATGCTTATCTGTTAGGGCAACTAAGTATTCTTGGTTTCTGCTGGTCACTTGATATGTCATATCAGCAATCTAACTCTTTCCAAGCCCTGTCTGTATTGCTCTGTATTAGGTAGATTCAGTAAGAGTTAGGCCGACTTATGAGTAGATAAGCCGGCCTAACTCAGAATCTACGCCGATGTATGTTTAAGTGTATGCTCAAACAGAGATACGCTTAAACATATCTAAGATAGGACGGCTTGCGCCGTCCTATCTTAGATTGCAATTTTTCAGATTGCCCGCTAGGTGGAGCTTCCATTGCGGTCGGCGTAGATTATGTAAATTCGTTTGTACGCCGATTCACGAACGTACGCCCGGCCTCCGCAGTCGTTTTACGCCGTTTCCGTAAGGCCTTAGGAGGCCTAAAGTTATTCCACCTATTAGGTGGAATAACAATGTTAAAGTATGGCCGCCGTTCCCGCCGCGAGATTCGAAATTTTAACGTCGTTTGCGTAAGTCGTCCGCGAATCGGGATTTACGTAGTTTACGTCCACGTCAAAATCAATAGGCCCGTGTGGCGTACGTAACCGCAATGCACACTGGGAAATGTAGTCGCCCGGCGCATGCGCAGTGACAAAAAAACGTCAAAAACGTGAGGTCAAGCCTCATTACCACTAAACATGCCCCCCCCAACCCATTTGAATTAGGCGCCCTTACGCCCGCCACATTTACACTACGCTGCCCTAAGTAAGGAGGCAGGTACTTTGTGAATCATGTACTTGCCTCTCTTACTTAAGGTGGCGTAGTGTAAACATGCTAGGCTACGCCGACCTAGTTTTGCGTGCCCCCTACCTGAATCTACCCATATGTCTATAAAGTGGAAAAAGAGAAATATGAGAGCTAGATGTGTGTCTAAACTGCCAAAATCCTTGAAACATGAATAAAAGGAACATGCAACAGGTGCATTAGGGGCCGCCCCCTTGGACTTTTAAGGAAGAAAAAGTAAAGAAAGTAGGATATGTAAAAGAAAAGGCACAAAATATACAACAAATGTGTTGTAATTGTGTAAAAACACAAAATACATTTAAAATATGGAGAATACACCAACGAACCAATCATATACAAAACCTCCCCATGAAGGAAAATATGAATTTCCGAAACATGTCGGGATGTATGCTACAAATCTATTCAACTGACCTTAGTTTGACTTGGGCAGTAATTTTGATTGTTAGCTTTGGGTTGATATAAATACCTTGTATATGATTGGTTCATAGGTGTATTCTCCATATTTTAAATGTGTTTTTACACAATTACAACACATTTTCTGTACATTTAATAAAGTCTGCACTTTGTGCTTTTTCTTTTACATATCCTACTCTCTACTTTTTCTGCCTTAAAAGTCCAAGGGGGCGGCCCCTAATGCACCTGTTGAATGTTCCTTTTATTTATGTCTATAAAGTGACACATACAGTACAACTTTAATTTTCAGAGGAAAAACAAGAAAATAAAGTAATATCTCTTTAATCAGACAAAGGCTACTTCAACCAGGCTTCTCCAAAATACACCCTAACACCAGAATAGCAAGGAATATGTGCACCAGAGTGGCACTACATATCTAGGGCCAGATTCAGGTACATTTGAGGCAGCGTAACGTATCGTCTTTACGTTACACCGCCACAAGTTTTCAGCGCAAGTGCCTGATTCACCAAGCACTTGCGTGTAAACTTTCGGCGGCGTAGCGTAAAGCCGGCCGGCGCAAGGCCGCCTAATTCAAATGGGGCGTGTACCATTTAAATTAGGCGCGTTCCCGCGCCGAACGTTCTGCGCATGCTCCGTTTGGAAATTTCCCGCCGTGCTTTGCGCGAAATTACGGCGCCCTGACGTGTTTGTGAATGGCGACGTGCGTAGCGTACTTACGCAAAAAAAAATAATTAAAATTCGAAGCGGGAACGACGGCCATACTTTAACATGACTGGTCTAAAGTTAAGCCATGAAAAAGCAGGCTTAACTTTGCGATGGGAAAAAACGACTTGCGACGACGTAACTCACGCGAGTACCTTCGTGGATCGCCGTAAAAGCTAATTTGCATACCCGACGCTGGAAAACAACGCAAACTCCACCCAGTGGCGGCCAAAGTATTGCAGCCTAAGATCCGAAGGCGTACGAAGCTGTAAGCATGTCGGATCTTGGCCAAATGCCGTTGCATCTTGTTTGTGGATCACAAATTAAGATACGACGCGGCAAATTTGAAAATACGCCGTACCCAGTATCTACTGCCGTTTATTTCTTCTGTGAATCTGGCCCCTAGTTTCTAACTGTAAATAACCTAGAAATTATTTATTGATTTGCTGATAAAGACATGTAGCCAGATTCAGGTAGAGATACGACGGCGTATCAGTAGATACGCCATCGTAACTCCGAATCTGCACCGTCGTATATTTAAGAGTATTCTCAAATTGAGAAACGCTTAAATGTTGCTAAGATACAACCGCCGGCGCTGTCGTATCTTAGCTGTCTATTTACGCTGGCCGCTAGGGGCGTGTACGCTGATTTACGCCTAAAATACTTAAATCAGCAAGATACGCCTATTCACGAACGTACGCTTGCCCGTCGCAGTAAAGATACGCCGTTTACGTAAGGCGTTTTCAGGCGTAAAGATAAACCACTAAAAAGATGGCGCAGCCAATGTTAAGTATGGACGTCGGAACCGCGTTGAATTTTTCACGTTTTACGTCGTTTGCGTAAGTCGTCCGTGAATGGGGCTGGCCGTAATTTACGTTCACGTCGAAACCAATGAGTCTTTGCGGCGTAATTTGGAGCATGCGCACTGGGTTACGCATGCGCCGTTCGTTCAAAACGTCATTTACGTGGGGTCATGCTTAATTTACATAAAACACGCCCACCTCTTCCACATTCGAATTAGGCGCGCTTACGCCGGCACATTTACACTACGCCTCCGTAACTTAGGACGCAAGTTGTTTGTGAATACTGTACTTGCCTCTCTAACTTACGCGGTGTAGCGTATATGAGATACGCTACGCCTGCCTAAAGTTAGGCACGTCTACCTGAATCTGGCTAATGCAGCAAGGTTTTCTTGAAGGTGAGTGCCATATTTTACTTAAATGTAAAATCATGGGTATAACTTGGGTATCCTGCCTAAGTCAAACACACAGATAATAATCCTTTCAAAGTTTATATACAGTATGTATACTTGCTTCTTCACTTTATTAGTTATCCACATTAAAGCGGACCTTCAGTAATATGTTTCTACTTTCCATCTATTGAATCCTCTGCCCTTGTTTTAACTTTGGATAGTAAAACATTTTTTTTCTGCCAGTAAATACCTTATACAGCCCACTTCCTGTTTCTTGTCTGGAAAAAAGCCTAGGCTTATGACATTATGCACAGCTCTCTCTCTCACTCACTTGCCAGGAAGGGAGGGGATGAGTCACAAGAGAGCTAATGAGAGCTGCAGGGCTGCAGAGCTGGATGTGTGCCTCTGTGTGTCTGTGTAAATCCAGGAAGTGAACAGGCAGCAGCTTCAGCTGCCCACAGTTAAAATGGTTGCAGCTGGACTCGGTGGAGGGAGATTTCTGCAGCATATTTGGCAAGTACAGAATCACAGTATATATTAAATAATATGCAAAGTGGTTGGAAGGAAGCTTCAGAATGGTAAAGATGTTTTTATTAAAATTATGTGAGCAGACTTCAGTCCCTTTTTAAGTAAAAAAAAGTAGAACTCTTGGTGGGGAACTTGTACCAATTTACAGGAGGCACCCCCAGGGCTGCTGTTAAAAACAATGGGGCCCTGTACAACCTACCTGATGGGGCCCCCTTCAACCCCGCTCTTGACCCCACCATTGGCCCTGCCTTGATACAAAATGCAGGTTTGTTGGCATTTACATATGTGTGCGGGACCAACGTGCACATTCACAATTGCACATGAGCACGGAGGAGCGGGGACAGTTTAAAATTATTTTAAATGTTATTTTATTGTAAAACAGGACCGGATGTACTGCCCAGCAGCAGCGCTGGGCATCCTACTTAAAAGTCTTAACAGCAGCTACAGGATGGTTTGTTTTGCCAGACATGATGCAACTGCTTTGGAAAACATGATTTTATCACGTTTCTGAGGCTTTGTCATTGGACAAAGAAAAGAAGCCACTTTCATCTCATCGAGTCGGATTTATTATCATTTTAAAGTAAAAAAAAAACAATCAAGACTTATGTCGGATTTATTTACAGTACTTGAATACAAACACAAACTATACATTGTAGCTATTTCACCATTTTACATCCTGGTAAATAATGAATAAAGTTTTTTTTTATTATTATTTGTTTTTATTTGCAGGCAAGGAAAAAGAAATACAAATATATTCTGAACCAAAAAAGAAAAGGTATGGGCTTTTCTATTCTTGGCAAGAACTTTAAAAAATGAATCACAGTTAGGAAGTAGAGGATATATAATAGAAAGAAACTGTATTCTTTCAGGCTAATCAGATAGTTTGATTCAGAAACTTAAATTTTGTTCAGGACTAAAGCTTTATTTGTCCTTTAAAAACATTTGGTTATTACTATGTCCAACCTTTAGGCCTCATGCACACTAGCAGCCTACAAACGCCTGTTCTATAGGCATATTACTTTTTATTTCTGCCCCTAAAAACACTGTTGTATGTGAGCCTATGTGTCAACGATAGCCTATGGCCCAGATTCTCAAAGGACTTACGACGGCGTAGTTCCATGTACGCCGTCGTAAGTCCGAATGAGAGATTCTTAGAATCAGTTACGCATAGATTCCTATTAGATCCGACCGGCGTAAGTCTCTTACGCCGGTCGGATCGTAACTGCATATTTACGCTGGCCGCTAGGGTGCGTGTACGCTGATTTACGCCTAGAAATACAGTATGTAAACCAGCTAGATACGCTAGTTACGTAGTTTGTGTAAGTCATCTGTGAATGGGGCTGGACGTAATTTATGTTCACGTCGAAACAATTTGGAGCAATGCACACTGGGATATGTCCACGGATGGCGCATGCGCCGTTCGTGAAAAACGTCAATCACGTTGGGCCATGGCTAATTTACATACCACACACCCACCTCTTCAAAATTTGAATTAGGCGGGCTTATGCCGGCCTATTTACGCTACGCTGCCGCAACTTACGGAGCAAGTTCTTTGAGAATACAGCACTTGCTCGTCTAAGTTGCGGAGGCATAACGTAAATAGGATACGTTACGCCCGCACAAAGATACGCCGATCTACGAGAATCTGGCCCTATATGTTTAGAGGCAAGGGCTGTTAGGGGCAGAAATCTGAATGCACCAAAAGAACCAGGAGAAGAGTTTTTGGGCAGAAAAAAAACACCTGATGTGCATAAACATTAGGCACATGTAGTGCTTCAGCATTCATTTCAATGGGCAGAATAAATAATTCTGACTTATTAAAAGAATGAGCTCCCAAATGCTTGACTTGCCTGGACGCTTCTAAGCATGCCAAAATGTGTTTAAAAACGCAGAGAAATGCAGCGTTAAAGACATGCCAAAAGAAACGTTTTTTAAAACATTTAGGCGCATTTTCAACACTGTCTTTCTCCTTTTTCTGCGTCCCATTAGAAGGATTTTCTTTCACTTCCTCTCCAGAGATACAAACCAAAGTCAGAGAAAATTCTCTTTATCACTTTCTCTAACAGAGTGGCAAATGTCATCAGGACAAATAAAGTAGATGATTTGCCCAAACAGGTACACAGGCAACAATAAAAACCTTGTAGATGATCTAGCTGTTCTAAAGCTGTACCTAAAACTAAACTAAAATAAAATAAAAATAAATAAAAATGTTAGAATTGCATTTTAACCTCATAAACCCATGTGTTTAATTCTTCATCTGCTTAAACTGATATAGCATTTTACATCATCTAATTGTGATGGAAGTTACTAAAATTATTATTTTGTGTTTATGATACTTTTTTTTACTAAAACCACTCAAATGTTGCTTCTCTTTCTTATATTGTTTTATTTCTTTTATTTCTTGATAAATATATGTATGTGTGGGTACATACTACAATATTACTTTCCTTAAATGAACTGACAGAGTATAGAGTTAAAAAACCTTCAGGAAGTGATTAAGTGAAGACAGATGGCCCCTTCTACTGCACTCCTAAACAGCTCCTTCCATGGCCCCCTCCATCAAATGAAGAAAGATGGCCACCAAAGACTGTGAAATGTGTGCAGCATGCCAAGAATAAACATCACAAGAAGTAAAGCCATATGGACTGACCAATCAGTTGTGCTCATATGAATGATGTAATTTTGTCTATAAAGCTATAGTAGCAATAAAGGCTCCTCCTCTTTACGCTTGGACACAGAAGCAAGCAGACTGTCTTTTTCTTGCTTTCAAAATTTGGGTCAGAGGCAGAATGGTTTTTGCTCTGGAATTGTGCCAGAGAACGTCCATTACATAATATGCACCTTATCCATGGCTCTGACATGCATCTGTTCTAAATGCATATAGCTGGATTCAGAGAAATGTGCCTATCTATAGGCGGGCGTATCTCAGATACACTACGCCGCCGTAAGTTAGAGCGGCAGGTCCTGTATTCACAAAGAAGTTGCGCTCTAACTTACGGCGGCGTAGTGTAACTGGGCCGGCGTAAGCCCGCCTAATTCAAATGTGGAAGATGTGGGCGTGTTGTATGTAAATTCATTGTGACCCCATGTAAATTAAGTTTTTTACTAACGGCGCATGCGCCGTCCGTGGACGTATCCCAGTGCGCATGCTCTAAATTACGCCGCAAAGACTCATTGGTTTTGACCTGAACGTAAATTCTGCACAGCCCCATTCACGTACGACTTACGCAAGCGACGTAAAACAACGTAAAACGTGAAAGATTCGACATCAGTGCCACACTGCATCAACAATATGTAAGTGCTGGGTGCCAAGTTAAGGGGACATCCTGAGCTCACAAACTTTCTTCAGTCTTCCAGGTTGAGTGACCCTGGACATCAATGTTGTCTTCATCAATTGGCAATGCCAGGCCACCCCTCTGGAGACATCGGGAGAACTCGGTCTGGGAGAAATGAAAACTCATGGGGGCAGATCCACAAAGAGAGTACACCGGCGTATCTACTGATACGCCGGCGTACTTTCAAATTTCCCGCGTCGTATCTTTGTTTTGAATCCTCAAAACAAGATACGACGGCATCTGGGTTAGATCCGACAGGCTTACACTTTCTTACGCCTTCGGATCTAAGATGCAATTCTTCGGCGTGCGCTGGGTGGCGTTCCCGTCGTAATCCGCGTTGAGTATGCAAATTAGCTATTTCCGACGATCCACGAACGTACGAGCGGCCGTCGCATTCTTTTACGTTGTCTCTAGTCGGCTTTTTCCGGCCTATAGTTAAAGCTGCTATTTGGTGGCGTACGCAATGTTAAGTATGGCCGTCGTTCCCACGTATAATTTAAAAAAAAAAATGTTTGCGTAAGTCGTCCGTGAATCGGGATGGATGGAATTTACGTCCACGTCAAAACAATGACGTCCTTGCGACGTCATTTAGCGCAATGCACGGCAGGAAATTTAGGGACGGCGCATGCGCATTTCGTTCGGCGCGGGGACGCGCTTCATTTAAATGAAACACGCCCCCTACTCGTCGATTTGAATTACGCGCCATTACGCCGCGAGAGATAGACTATGCCGCCGTAACTTACGGCGCAAATTCTTTCTGGATTCGAAGCAAACAAAAGTAAGTTACGGCGGCGTAGCGTATCTCAGATACGCTGCGCCGGGGCAGATCTTTGTGGATCTGCCCATGGTGTCTGGTTATAAAATCAGCGTCTGCATAACAGCCAGACAACTAGCATTTTCAGGAAAGAGAGCTTAGCAATGATTCTTAGGCCTCGTACACACGATAGGTTAAACAGAGGACACTGGTCTAATGGACCGTTTTCATCGGTCAAAACCGATTGTGTGTGGACCCCATAGGTTATTTAACCATCGGTTAAAAAAAAGCCAACTTGCTTTAAATTTAACCGATGGATTCCTAACCGATAGGTCAAAACCGATCGTTAGTAGGCACAACCATCGGTTAAAAATCCAGGCATGCTCAGAATCAAGTCGACGCATGCTTGGAAGCATTGAACTTCGTTTTTTTCAGCACGTCGTTGTGTTTTACGTCACCGCGTTCTGACACGATCGTTTTTTTAACCGATGGTGTGTAGCCGCGACAGACCATCAGTCAGCTTCATCGGTTAACCGATGAAAACAGTCCATCAGACCGTTCTCATCGGATGGACTGATCGTGTGTACGCGGCTTTAAGGTCTTGGGGTTTATTTATAAATGTATTACACATATTTAACTATATATATATATATATATATATATATATATATATATATATATCCCAACCCTCTTGAATTGTATTATATTGTAAATGTACTGTCTTCTTTCATTATTTAAAAGCACTTCACAAACTGTTGCTGCTATATGAATTTGGGTATAATAATAATCATACAGGGTAGTTCTGTGAATTTTGTGTGATAACATTTATTTGTAAAAAAAAAAAAAACATTTATAGACCTTACAAGTTATTTGAATATTTGTCTTATTCATACAGCAAAGTCCCTGTGGCAACCTGTGGGAGAAAGCCGATGGTAAATACAGAAAAATGTCAATATAATAGTGTTCAAACTCAAACAGAATGGAGCTTGTCCGCCCTCTCTCCAGGCATCAGTGGAAATGGTGAGTTAAAATCTATGAACGTTTGGTTCTTTTCTGTCTTCTAATTTTTAAAGGGGAATATGGGAACTGCCATTACTGTTTTTCTACTTATGTTTATATTGGAAAGTCTTTCACTTACAAATAAATATACAAGACAATGATGTGGCAAGTTAGGTTAGGATATGATATGGTTACAGTGGTATAAATATAGAGCCTGTCTAATAAACCCAATAGAGGAGGATAACACAGCTTCCATATAGCCGGGAGCCCAAGAGGACGGGTGATTAAAAGGTCCCTACCACATAATTCCCTTGATATGATGATACAGGATACTGTACCTGTCAACCTCCAATTAAAGGAAATGACTCCCTCTTGCAAACTAAAAGGTCTAGGCTTCATCCATCCAACATCCTAAGGTTGAATATACAAATACATGATTGTGTAGCAGAAGAAGTCAACCATACCCAACTGCCCACTTAAGCCTAACTACATGTATTTTGTGAATTCAAAGTGATATTTTGTAGCCATGAAACCCATACTTGATTCAAAAAATGGAAGCTTAACTTAGAGTGTGGATGAGAGCTGATTCATATGATGCATCCAGCTAGTTTTGTTGCTTAGGGTTTGAACTGTGGTACAGGATTTTGCCATAATTTTGGAAAAAACACATTTGCGTGCTATGCATATGTTACTAGCTTATGCATATACAGCTGTGCTCAAATGTTTGCATACCCTTGGAGAATTGGTAATAGTTTGTGCCTTTTAAAAGAAAAAATGAGTGAGTAGTCCAAAATACATTTCTTTTATTTCTTATGTGATTCATCTTCAACTATAGGCCATGACAGCATGGCACAATCGTAAAACAAAACATGGCAATAAGTAATCTAATGAAATTACCGCTGCTCAAAAGTCTGCATACCCTAATGCCCCGTACACACGATCGGAATTTCCGATGGCCTAAAATCCGATGGAATTTTTTGTCGGAATTCCGTTCAAGCTGTCTTGCAAACAAACTGTCAGACCAAATTCCAACCGTCCAAAACGCGGTGATGTAAAACACTACGATGAGCTGAGAAAAATAAAGTTCAATGCTTCCGAGCATGCGTCGACTTCATTCTGAGCATGTGTGTTTTTTTTCTCCGTCGGAGTTCCACACAGACGTTTGGAATTTCCGATAGGATTTTTTCCATCGGAAAAAAATAAAACATGTTCTATTTCTAAACACCGGCGGAAAAAAAGTCTGATGGGGCCCACACACGATCGTAATTTCCGATGAAATTCCGACCGTGTGTACGTGGCATTAGTTGTTAATACTGTGTATTGCCCCCTTTAGCATAAATGAAAGTGTGCAGTCTTTTGTTTTAGTCATCTATGAGGCCCAAATTCTTGCAGGTGGTATAGCTGCCCATTTGTCTTGGCAAAATGCCTCCAGGTCATGCAAAGTTTTTAATGGTCTTGCATGAACCACACATTTGAGATCTCCCAAGAGTGGCTTGATGATATTAAGGTGAGAAGACTGTGATGACCACTCCAAAACGTTCACCTTCATCTGTTGTAACCACTGGAGGGTCAACTTGGCCTTGTTCTTAGGGTTATTGTCCTGCTCGAAAGTCCAAGTGCGTCCCAAGCTGCAGAAGAATGCAAATTATCTGTCAGTATTTTCTGAGACCATGCTGTATTTATCTTTCCATCAATTTTCACTAGATTCCCTGTGCCTTTAGACCCCTTTCACACCGGTGACGCCCATAGCGTTGTCGGTAAAATAGCGGTAAAATTTTATCATCCGTTTTGCGGCACATTTCGGCCGCTAGCGGGGGGCTTTTAACCCCCGCTAGCGGCCGAGAAAGGGTCAATACCGCCCTACAGTGGCATTTTGCCGGTGGTACCGCAGCGCTGCCCATTGATTTCAATGGGCAGGAGCGCTTTAGCAGCGATAAGTTCACTGCTGCTCCAAAGAAGCTGCTGGCAGGACTTTTTCTGATGCCCTGCCAGCACACCGCTCCAGTGTGAAAGCCCTTGGAATGTGAGAAGCAGCTATTAAAAGGGCGGCTTGCAGGCACTATTTTTAATGCTATAGCGACTGCAAAACGCCCTCAGTGTGAAAGGGGTCTTGGACAGGGCTTTTTTCTCAGAGAGAAGGTGTAGAAACTCACCCCCTCCCTTGGTTAATACATGTCTCCGCCCCTTATCCACCCTCTAGAACCACCCCTAGGACCACCCCGTGTCTCCACTCCTATAAGGTATTTTTGAATGGCGTTTGTTAATAAAAAGCAAAGAAGTAAAATGTACAAAAAATTATAAATATCCAGTGCTTCCCAAAGTAATCTCAGAGACACTTCCAGATATTCAGCAAGAAACAGTTCCATATGTACAGCAAGAGACAGCTCACATATATATCCAGCAAGAGACAATAAAGTGGGGGTTTGGTGATACGCTGTTCCCACTGGATGTTAGTGCCACTCAGCTAAATATAAATCAATATAGGGGTGATCTCACAATTTCACAACAATGCAATATTCCCACTGAATAATTGTCAGCGGGCTAAAGAAATGAGAAAACACTCCTGGCATAGACTACAGTATATAATATACTAAATAAACAATATTATACGAATAAATATATAAAGTGTAATGTGCATAAATACGTGTGCACTAGGCGCATCTGAGGCAATGCTACCCAGTTAGTGCATAAACATCAAATAATGTGCAAAAGAATCCAAATATTGAGTGCAATAATCATTATCCCCTGATGAAGTCACGTGGGTTGTGACGTCACGCGTAGGGAAGGAAAGGCACACTATTGGACGTCAGCAGACGAGCTCGCTGCTCGTAGGAGAAAGGCATTGTTTTTATTTTTTGTATGTGAGTACCCTCATACTGTGTTACAAATACATTTCCTGTTTAAAATTTTCTATACTATTGGAGATCCTCTTTTTCTTACACTCTCGCTGCCGCTGGGAGACAAAGACCAAGTACATGCCCAGGGACCGAAGGGAAGCACTGCCACCCCAGGCTTAATTTATATGCGGTTGTCTCATTACCGCAAGGTAAGAGGCCACTTATAGTGTATCGTTGCACGAAGAAAGCGTTGACCTTTGCAGCACCTCTTGTCACTTGCACACTGGATGATTTGAATTGCACAATGAATGGAATGATGCATCGCTGTTAGTTCACAGCTTGATTATACGTTGCACTGTTTGGATAGATTGCATATTGCACTTTTTTGGACTATTTACATATTGCACTTGTGGGATTGATTCTATAGTGCACTTTTGTACCATTGAGACTAATTTTTTATAGCTGGCACTAGTTATTTTCAGAATTGTCATACTCTGTTTACACAGATACTTAGCACTTTATAAATATTTATTTATTTATTTATTCATCTATTTTGCACAGTATGTTTTGAATTTTGCACTCATTATTTGGATTCTTTTGCACATTATTTGTTGTTTATGCACTGACTGGGTAGCATTGCCTCAGATGCGCCTAGTGCACACGTATTTATGCACATTGCACTTTATATATTAATTTGTATAATATTGTTTATTTAGTATATTATATACTGTAGTCTATGGCAGGAGTTTTTTCTAATTTCTTTAGCCCGCTGACATTTATTCAGTGGGAGTATTGCATTGTTGAGATTGTGAGATCACCCCTATATTGATTTATATTTAGCCGAGTGGCACTAACATCCATTGGGAACCGCGCAGCACCAAACCCCGACTTAATTTTTTCTGCCCCTGGGTATGATCTGACCCTTTCGGTGCTTGCAGCAGTTTTACTGTCCATCTCTTTATCCACACTTGGTAGCGCAGAAATAATACTATTACATTACCAGCAAGAGACAGGCCAATATATATCCAGCAAGAGACAGCCCACACATATCCAGCAAGAGACAGCCCACACATATCCAGCAAGAGACAGCCCATGTATATTCAGCAAGAGACAGCCCGATGTATATCCAGCAAGAGACAGCCCATATACAGTATAACCAGTAAGAGACAGTCCCATATATATCCAGAAAGAGACAGCCCATATATAACCAGCAAGATACAACCCACATATAACCAGCAAGAGACAGACTCATATATATCCAGCAAGAGACAGCCCACATATATATCCAGCAAGAGACAGCACTCATATATCCAGCAAGAGACAGCACTCATATCCAGCAAGAGACAGCCCCATATATATCCAGCAATAGACAGTCCCATTTACAGTATAACCAGCAAGTGACAGTCCCATTTATAACCAGCAAGAGACAGACCTATATATTTCCAGCAAGAGTCAGTCCCATTTATAACCAGCAAGAGACAGTCCAATATATATCCAGCAAGAGACAGACTCATATACTGTATATCCAGCAGGAGAAAGCCCACATGAAATGACCCCTGTTCAAAAATCTGCATACCCTTAGTCCTCATTACTTTAGCATCAATGAAAGCGTGCAGTTTTTTGTATTAGTCGTCTATGAGGCCCAAATTCTTGCAGATGGTATAGCTGCCCATTTGTCTTGGCAATATGCAGGTCATGCAAAAATGTTGGTTTTCTTGCATGAACCACACGTTTGAGATCTCCCCAGAGTGGCTTGATGATATTAAAGTGGAGGTTCACCCCAAAACTTAATTTTTAACATTAGATTGAGGCTGATTTTGTCAAGGGGAATCGGGTGTTTTTTTTTTAAATCGAAGCAGTACTTACCGTTTTAGAGATAGATCTTCTCCGCCGCTTCCGGGTATGGGCTGCGGGACTGGGCGTTCCTATTTGATTGACAGGCTTCCGACTGTCGCATACATTGCGTCACGATTTTCCGAAAGTAGCCGAACGTCGGTGCGCAGGCGTCGTATAGAGCCGCACCGACGTTCGGCTTCTTTCGGCTACTCGTGACGCGATGTATGCGACCGTCGGAAGCCTGTCAATCAAATAGGAAAGCCCAGTCCCGAAGACCATACCCGGAAGCGGCGGAGAAGATCTATCTCTAAAACGGTAAGTACTGCTTTGATTTAAAAAAAAACACCAGATTCCCCTTGACAAAATGAGCCTCAATCTAATGTTAAAAATTGTTTTTCGGGTGAACTCCCGCTTTAAGGTGAGAAGACTGTGATGACCACTCCAAAACGTTCACCTTTTTCTGTTGTAACCACTGGAGGGTCAACTTGGCCTTGTGCTTAGGGTTATTGTCCTGCTCGAAAGCCAGAAGCGTCCCAAGCATAGCTTTCGTGCAGAAGAATGCAAATTATCTGCCAGTATTTTCTGAGAATATGCGGTATTTATCTTTCTATCAATTTTCACAAGATTCCCCATGCCTTTAGACAGGGCTTTTTTCTCAGAGAGAAGGTGCAGAAACTCACCCCTCTCCCCAAGGTCACGCATGTCTCTGCTTCCTATCCAGCCCCTAGAACCACCCCTAGGACCACCCCTTGTCTTCACTCCTACACATCTAGCACTGCCCCCTTTAGCAAATAGGGAACATGCATTTTATATACAACTACATAGATCAGACCAAAATGAGGGACAAATGAGGAAGAAAGAGGGACAGAGGGATATTGTTCCAAATCAGGGACAGTACCTCAAAATCAGAGACAGTTGGGAGCTATGTTTTTGTATGGAATTTTTTCCAAACATTAGAAATATCCAGTGCTTACCAAAGTAATCTCAGAGGAACTTCCAGATATCCCCATATACAGCAGGAGACGGTCCACATATATACAGCAAGAGACAGTCCACATATATGCAGCAAGACAGTCCACAAATGCAGCAAGAAACAGTCCACATATGCAGCAAGAGACAGTCCACATATGCAGCAAGAGACAGTGCACATACACAGCAAGAGACAGTCCACATATATATCCAGCAAGAGTCAGCCCCACATAGAAACAGCAAGAGACAGCCCCACATATATATCCAGCAAGAGGCAGCCCCATATAAATCCAGCAAAAGTCAGCCCGCATATATATCCAGCAAGAGACAGTCCCATAAATCCAGCAGAAGACAGTCCCATATATAACCAGCAAGAGATAACCCACATAGAACCAGCAAGAGGGCACCCCACATATATATCCAGCAAGAGGCAGCCCCACATATATATCCAGCAAGAGGCAGCCCCATATATATCTAGCAAAAGTCAGCCCACATATATAACCAGCAAGAGACACTCCACATATTTCTTCTTCAACTTCCTGATGATGGCCAATTTAATAGGCTGAAACATGTCAAGGTTGATTCGCGTCATCGTAACACACTTCTGCCCAGACATCCATCCCGGAAATCGAGCCACAACCGCGGCAGCAGTCCATCATCCCTTATGGGCAGATTTCACCGATAATTTTACCTGCTGTTCACACTGGGTGCCAGGATACAGGCACCCTTGCATGTGAGTTGAATATTATGATTTTATTTATGGAATACATTTTTAAACGTTACTGCGCAATGAAGTTTTTCTTATTACATCCATCCAAATGAGGAGTATTTATCTCAGGAATTGCCAGTCTAGAGAAAATCTACAGGGGCTGCCCCACAAACACATTTTACCATACTAGAGATAGTTGGTCCACTCTGAGGGGTGAGTTTACATCTATGTGGGGGCACCCTGTCTGAGCACTTCAGAAGTACGGAATCCTCCATTGTTGTCTTGAGCACGAGCACTTTATTTGGGACTCTGAAATCTTTGTTATTGTTCCAGTTTGTTTGAGCATGAGCACTTTTTGGGGACTGTTTTTAGTGACCCTTTTCTTTTAGGTCCCCATAACACAATGTGGTTCATGGTTTATATATAACATAGCATATAGCGTGGTTTTCCCATTTTTCATTTGTTAATTGATTTGCACAACCAATTTCTTACTGCAGCTGCTATATTTATGTGATATAATTTTGTGATATCACTTTACATTCATTATTATCATCTGTTTTTTCTTTCATTTTGGAGCTTTGGTTCTTTTATTACTCCACATATTACCAGCAAGAGACAGCCCCATATACATCCAGCAAGAGACAGCACCATAACCACCAAGAGACAGTCCAATTTATATCTAGGAAGAGACAGCCCCATATATATCCAGGAAAAGACAGCTCCATATATATCCAGCAAGAGACAGCCCACGTAGAAACAGCAAGAGACGGTCCCATATATAACCAGCAAGAGACAGTCCAATATATAACCAGCAAGAGACAGCCCACATAGAACCAGCAAGAGACAGTCCCATATATATCCAGCAAGAGACAGTCCCATATATCCAGCAGAAGACAGTCCCATATATAACCCGCAAGAGACAGTCCCATATATCCAGCAGAAGACAGTGCCATATATAATAAGCAAGAGACAGTCCACATAGAACCAGGAAGAGACAGCCCTCATATAACCAACAAGAGACAGACCCATATATATATGCGGCAAGAGACAGACCCATATATATCCAGATAGGTTGTCCATGATGATGTTATCCTTGCCTACTGTGTACCAATCACACCTGTTTACTTAGTTTTGCTACTTTTTCCAGTTAGGGTATTTCTGAGAAAACAGGTGTATTTATGTTATCAGTGGACCTAAAAAAATCTACGGGAAGGATATTTAAAGTAAAAAAAAAAATTAGTCTTATAAAACTCCCTGTCAAATCTGATTGACATAGCAAATTGTTTGTTTGTGCAAGTCAGTGGTGTATTATTTATAAACAGATATACCGTAACTATGATTTAGAATACTCGCCCCTTTCTGCAGAATAAAGGGTACAAAAAAACATTTTATTCAAAGTTATTTTCATCCTATGTATAGTTCGTGTACAGTCAAAATCAAATTTCACCTTTATCAGTTTCACTCAACTGAAATAATGAAAAATTATTGTTAATTGGCTACTATGGGGTTTTCACACTTTATAATCCTTTTCACACTTTTCTTTGCCTTATTAAAAACTCATATCATTGATATTTTCTTTGAAGTGTTTTTTTTAAAGGGAATATATAATGATTTTGTCACTGTTTTTGTATTTTTGTCTTTTATCTTTCATGTTTAGGGCAAAAAATTAATTTCTTAAATATGTTTTTTTTTTTTTTTTTGCAACCTGTCTTTGAGGTATGCATTCTTCCTTACTGCATAACATACAGGAATTGAATATAATACCATGCTGCATTTTATTAAGAACCATCCCTATATCCTTTCAGCGCTCAGCGCTGAATGACATTTGCGCGGTCATGCAATGCTGTACCCATATGAAATGTTTATCGTTTCAAACAAAAAGAGCTTTCTTTTGGTGGTATATAATCCCCCGCTTGGGTTTTTCATTTTGTGCTACTGTAAATAAACCAAAAAAGACAGAAATTAAAAAAAAAAAAGGTTTTCTTCATTTTTGTAATAACATGTAGCAAATAAATCTTTCTTCATGAACTGTATTCTGCTACATTTATTTGGTGAAAATAACCCAAATCAATGTTTAATATTTAAACTGTAGGAAAGATATGCGTCCATAAACTATGGTATAGGCAGTATTAGCTAGATTCTGGTAGAGTTAGGTCGGCGTATCAGTAGATACGCCGACCTAACTCAGAATCTGCGCCAACCTATGCTTAAGTGTATTCTCAAACAGAGATACGCTTAAACATATCTAAGATACGACGGCTTGCGCTGTCCTATCTTAGGTTGCAATATTGAGGCTGGCCGCTAGGTGGCGCTTCCATTGCGGTCGGCGTAGAATATGTAAATCAGTAGATACGCCTATTCACGAACATACGCCCGGCTGCCGCAGTACATTTACGCCGTTTCCGTAACGCATTATCAGGCCTAAAGTTATTCCATCCAATAGAAGTTCCCGCTTCGAAATTCGAAAATTTTACGTCGTTTGCGTAAGACGTCCGTGAATAGGGATTTACGTTGTTTACGTCCACGTCAAAATCAATAGGCCCGTGCGGCGGACTTAGTCGCAATGCACACTTGGAGATGTAGGCGCCCGGCGCATGCGCAGTTAGAATTAAAACGTCAATCACGTCGGGTCAAGCCTCATTATCCTAAAACACGTCCCCTCAGACACATTTGAATTAGGCGCCCTTACGCCCGCCCGCTTTAGGCTACGCCGCCGTAACTTAGCAGGCAAGTACTTTGAGAATCAAGGGCCTGATTCCCAAAAGAGATACGCAGGCGGAACTGCTGTTCAGTCTGTGCCTAACTTTGGAAACGATCCTCAAAAGGCTTTTTCCAAAGTTAGGCCGAAAATCTGACATGTGTAAGACACTTACACGGTCAGATCTTAGGATGCAGTACCGCATCCGCCACTGGGGGCATTTCTCATTGAAATGCAGCTTTGAGTATGCAAATGAGGACTTAAGCAGATCCACAACACTTTTCATCAGCTTTTCATCCTTGTGATTTCTGCGTAAGTTCTGATTTGCTTGCGCAAAACTAGGGCTGGTTTTACAATGTGGAAAGTTAGTCACACCTTGTAAAGGCCCATTCAAGCGACGGCATTTGGTATGCATTCCCGAGGGAGAACTCCACGGCAATTTGTAAATTCAAAACCGGCATGGGTTCCCCCCCCAGGAGCATACCAGGCCCTTAGGTCTGGTATGGGTTGTAAGGAGACCCCCCCCACGCCGAAAAATCGACGTAGGGGGTCCCCCTACAATCCATACCAGACCCGTATCCAAAGCACGCTACCCGGCCGGTCAGGAATGGGAGTGGGGACGAGCGAGCGCCCCCCCCCCCCTCCTGAGCCGTGCCAGGCCGCATGCCCTCAACATGGGGGGGTTGGGTGCTCTGGGGCAGGGGGGCGCACTGCGGGCCCCCCCACCCCAGAGCACCCTGTCCCCATGTTGATGAGGACAGGACCTCTTCCCGACAACCCTTGCCGTTGGTTGTCGGGGTCTGCGGGCGGGGGCTTATCGGAATCTGGGAGTCCCCTCAAATAAGGGGGCCCCCAGATACCGGCCAACCACCCTAAGTGAATGGATATGGGGTACATCGTACCCCTACCCATTCACCTGGAGGCAAAAAGTTAAAGTTATTAAACACACAACACAAGGGTTTTTAAAATAATTTATTATTCTGCTCCGGAGGCCCCCCCTGTCTTCTTTATTAGCTCTAATACCAGGGGGGGCTTCTTCTTCCACTCTCCGGGGGTCTTCTCCGCTCTCCGGGGGGGGGCTTCTTCTTCCGCTCTCCAGGGGGGGGCTTCTCCGCTCTCCGGGGGTCTTCTTCTATCTTCTCCCCTCTTCCGCTGTTGACTCGGCGAACCCCGGTTCTTCCGCAGCTGTCCGGTGCCTTCTCCTTCAGCGCTGGCTGCCTGCTATCTTCGTGTGTTAGCTCAATTACTAGCAGGCAGCCATCGCGGTCTTCTGTGACGTCACCTTCTTCTCTTCTGTTCTTCTCCCCTCTTCCGATGTTGACTCGTCGCCTCTTGTCACTGCAATGATGGAAGCGCGCCTTGCATCCCATTTATATAGGCATCACCGTCCCATCATGCTCCGGTAGGTACCCACGTGGTGGGTGCACGTGGGTAGGCACCCACCACGTGGGTACCTACCGGAGCATGATGGGACGGTGATGCCTATATAAATGGGATGCAAGGCGCGCTTCCATAATTGCAGTGACAAGAGGCGACGAGTCAACATCGGAAGAGGGGAGAAGAAGAACCTGACGTCACAGAAGACCGCGTTGGCTGCCTGCTAGTAATTGAGCTAACACACGAAGATAGCAGGCAGCCAGCGCTGAAGAAGAAGGCACCGGACAGCTGCAGAAGAACCGGGGTTCGCCAAGTCAACAGCGGAAGAGGGGAGAAGATAGAAGAAGACCCCCGGAGAGCGGAGAAGCCCCCCCCCCCGGAGAGCGGAAGAAGAAGCCCCCCCCGGAGAGCGGAGAAGACCCCCGGAGAGTGGAAGAAGAAGCCCCCCCTGGTATTAGAGCTAATAAAGAAGACAGGGGGGGCCTCCGGAGCAGAATAATAAATTATTTTAAAAACCCTTGTGTTGTGTGTTTAATAACTTTAACTTTTTGCCTCCAGGTGAATGGGTAGGGGTATGATGTACCCCATATCCATTCACTTAGGGTGGTGGGCCGGTATCTGGGGGCCCCCTTATTTGAGGGGACTCCCAGATTCCGATAAGCCCCCGCCCGCAGACCCCGACAACCAACGGCAAGGGTTGTCGGGAAGAGGTCCTGTCCTCATCAACATGGGGACAGGGTGCTCTGGGGTGGGGGGGCCCGCAGTGCGCCCCCCTGCCCCAGAGCACCCAACCCCCCCATGTTGAGGGCATGCGGCCTGGCACGGCTCAGGAGGGGGGGGGGGCGCTCGCTCGTCCCCACTCCCATTCCTGACCGGCCAGGTAGCGTGCTTTGGATACGGGTCTGGTATGGATTGTAGGGGGACCCCCTACGTCGATTTTTCGGCGTGGGGGGGTCTCCTTACAACCCATACCAGACCTAAGGGCCTGGTATGCTCCTGGGGGGGGGGAACCCATGCCGGTTTTTTCTTTGAAAATTGGCATGGAGTTCTCCCTCTCAGGAATGCATGCTGAGCGACGCTGTCATTTTTTTTTTTATTATTATTTGTTTTCCCGGCGCGTATATTTTTTTTCACCCGTCGCAACTTTAGTGTCCCGTCGCAATCCACAAAGCCCGGCGTCAATTACGTTCGCGCGCTGCACGTCGGGAAAATGACGTCACACGCATGCGCAGTACGGCCGGCGCGGGAGCGCGCCTCATTTAAATTTTAAACGCCCCCCGGAGAGGAGGACCGCCTTGCGACGGAGGCACTTAAGTTACACGGCCTGAAATTTCTAGGTAAGTGCTTTGTGGATCAGGCACTTAGGTAGAAACTTTAAGTCAGTGTAACTTAACTGCTGAAAGTTAAGTTAGGCAGCTTTTTTGGGAATCAGGCCCCAAGTACTTGCCTTGCTAACTTATGGCGGCGTAGCCTAAACACGCTAAGCTACGCCGCCGCAAAGTTGCGGCCATCTCTCTGAATCTAGCCATATATCTGAAAATGTATCATTCCTGATGTGCTGATGGCCTATCTCATTTCTTGAGGCCTGAAAATGCCAGGACAGTCCAAGGTATTTAGTAAGAGGCATGGAGAGTTTTTGAAGTTGTAATTTTTTGTCACGATTTTTTGGAAAATTAAGACATTTTTAAAAAATATATGTTTTTTTCAGTGCAGTAAAATTGGTGAAAATTTTATTTTTTTATGATTTATTTTTAACACACTGTAACCAGAGCAATACAGTGTTACCATGTTACCATAGTAACATTGTACTATTCTGGGGAAGTGATCAGGATTTTTTTTTTTACACATTATGATTGCTTATGCCAGTGAATTTCACTTTTATAAGCAACCATTTTTACTGAATAAAACTATTTTATTCAGTGTGTATTGTTGTTATCCGTTGTGATTGGCCACAGCTAATCATATGGTACAGATGAGCTGTGATTAGCCTGTCTGTACCATGTGATCACTTTGACCAATCACAGCTAGCAACACAATTGTACACAATGAATTGCATGAAAGGAAGCCAACCATCCACTGTTTACAATTGTAATGTGATCTGCTGTGATTGATCACAGACATCACATGGTACCAGCAGTGGCCCGGTACAATGATCTGTCATCAACTGCGTACAGTGGACACAGTCGGTGACAGATCACGTCACAGCATCCCGCCCAGCCACCATTTGACAATAGGCTGGACGGGAAGTAGAAGTGGGGCAACTGCCTCACTTTATATTCCCCCTAACTTCCTATTGCATCTCTGAGAAAGGAGGTTTAGCCTATTCTTTCCAAAGCTTAAAAAAAATGTATTGGCTATACATAATTTTTTGGGCTTTTGGTGTGCTAAGTAAGATGCCTTGGAAGTACGGAAAGCAAAAAAGAGGATAAATGGTTAAAATATGGTGGCAGTACCCAGTAGGGGTGCTAGGACATTCTGCCGAGGTTCTAGATTCAGATTCTATATTTAACTGAATTTTGATTTAGTTTTTTTTTTCCAATTTTTTTTTTTATCTATGTTTTATCTGGTGGTATGTTGCTTTAGCTTCTAAAGTCTGACCCTATGTTTCTACTGGTCCTTGGATCTACTGGCTTTTTCGAATGTTTGTAAAATGCTTTAATGACGCGCATTTCCTTTTTGTTTAATTTTGTTTTCCTTTATTCGTGTAAAATCAATAAAAATCTTTGAAAGTAAAAATATGGTGGCAGTGGTTTCCTGGAAAATAGCATGGCTTCCTAGACTGATCTCCTACCTTGTGACACAGATCAATAAACCTGCTGGTCAATCACCACAATCCTGCTGACCATGTAACCAAATAGTTGCACATCCTCCAGGAGCTGCACTACAACCACACAGGCACAGTAGATACTGCCTGGCCTGTAAAATGGAATCACTACTGCATGGTTTGGGGGACTGTATCATGGTGACAGAACCCTGCACTCACCACCACTGCACTAATAGTAATCTGCACTTGCTGCCACTGCAATGTGATGCACTCTGCATTTGCTGTAACTGCACTGACATGTACCTGTGCTTGTGTCACCAATGCAATGATGCACACTTCAGCAACCACCACCTATGCAACTAATGCTAAATTCTGCACTCATTGTCACTGTATCAACAAGCATTTACTAATTTTCACAGGACTTACAGAGACAGAAGATCGAAATGCAACGGTGTCTGCAGCATCATCCCTAAAATCAAGAGCAAAGAGTATGTAAACTTTGATTTCATATAATCATGTATATAATCTGTATATTGCATGCAAATTATTATGGCCAAGTACTTGAGGCCCATGGTCTACTACAATGTGCTGCTGCATAGAGGCCTACAAGCATAAGGTGGCCCTACAGAGTACTACAAGGTTCAGAACTGTGAAGGGGTATTATTATACAATTCAGTGATATCATGTATGGATGTAGGATACATTCAGCGTAGTTAAGCCCATGCACTTAGAAACCAGAGTCTCACAAAATACTGGATTTCATTAACATTTGAAGGCATTATTGCGTTCATTCTAACTTCAAAGCCATTTTCTTTTTTTTTTTTATCCATAAAGATTTTATTGAAAGGAAGACAGGTAAATACATTGGTACAAACATATCTTAAAAGGTAACACAATGAAAAGCCAAGTCTTCACAAGAGGAAATATAACAAGATGTTTACAGGAGGGATAAAGGTACACTTTAGGTATGTAATGCATGAATCAGAGAGCAGTCAGGGAAGCCTTAGAAAACATCTCAACCCTATTTCGCACCTGAATAAGATGGGCAGTAAAGTAGTTCTGGGGTAACATTTCCAGTTGTTCCTAATACAAAGGGCTTCAGTGATCACCTAAAGACCATACCCAATCTGGAATCCCTGTCTATTGGAATATGTCCCATATTTGCCGTTCGGATCCTCTTGATTCAAGTGGGGTGGGGGAGGTGGCCGACTAGCGGGGATCCCATCTACCGCCCACGCCCGGCTTCAAAAGATAAGAAAGAGAGAATGAAAAGAAAGAGAAAGAAAAAGGAAACATAAAGAGGGAAAGATAAGAAAAGAAAAAAGAGAAAAGAAAGAAGAAAAAAAAAAAAAGGGGGGGGGGGAGTGGGGGGGAAGCCTTTTTCTTGGAAGATATATTTTAAAAGGAGGTAGGTGGAGGAGTCCACTACCCTCACCGTTTACAGCGCAGCAATCGCGCCACAGAGTGGCAGTGTCAAAAACCAGACATCCGTCAGATATCTCCATCGGGTTCTCAATTAGCCCGCGTTCCGTATGAAGATCTGGTATTCCGTGGTGATCCGGAATTCAAACCACGTATTCCAGATAGAAGTATATTTGGAGATCTTGTCATGTGCAGTGCTTATCAATTCCTCCATCGCCGCAGTATGGTCAATGCGTGCCATCCATTCTTTGATAGTGGGTGGCATTGTGGCTCTCCAATGTACAGGAACACACAGTCTAGCGGCATTGATCATATGTATCGCTATCGAGTCGCGATACCGCTTCTTGTTAATTTTTGAAAGATGAAGGAGGTATTGTGCTGGTGAAAACTCCAGGGGAGCGAAGAAACTGCTGTCGTCACGTCATGAACTTTTTGCCAAAATGGTTGAATCAGGGAGCATTCCCACCAAATATGGAGGAAAGTGCCTAAGGCCCGTCCACATCTCCAGCATTTATCCGTTATTGAGGGAGAAAATTTATGTACGATGTCAGGTGTCCTATACCATCGCGTCCTAAGCTTGTATCCATTTTCCTGAATGCCCACATTTAGTGAGCCTTTGAAGATAAACCAATTGATCTTCTCCCATTCTGCCCTCACAACTGGTCTGCCCAGCCGGGCTTCCCATGAGGCCTGTTCTGCCTGGATACATGCAAGGGGTTCCCTAAACATGGATGCATAGAGCATCGAGATCACGTGTCTCTGAGGCGACTTACTAGAGCACAGCGATTCCAGCACTGTGGGCGGTTTCGTAAGACCACCCCTGAACTTTGGAGTATCTAGATAGTGTCTCAGTTGGAGATATGCATATAAGGGAAACTTCTTTGTGAGAGACCTCTTCTCAAGTTCTTTCAAGGATAAAAACCTATCTCCTGAGAAAAAATGCTTGGCCAGCATATCCACGTGTGGCCATTCAGCCTTCAAGAAGCTATCCTCTCGTCCCGGGATGAAGTCCGGATTGTCCCTAATAGGGGTTAGTCTACATTCTGTCTGCGAGACCTCAAATTTATTACACGCCCTCGTATGTGCCAATAAGGTTGCCCCTACGATCGGATGGGACATGACATCAGGCATCCAATGTCTCTTGGATATCCAAGGCATGTTTCCGAGTTGCGTTCCTGTTATCTGATTTTCCAATCGTACCCAGTCCTTACAACGCGTGTGAATCCGCCAATCTACCACACGGGTCAGGTGTGTGGCCCAGTAATATCTCTGCAAATCCGGGAGACCGATGCCTCCTTCTGCTTTGGGTAATACAAGTTTCGTCCAGCTAATCCTGGGCGCTTTGGATCCCCAGAGGAACTTCCCACATAGACTTTTGAATGTGGTAAAGAAAAAGGGCGGGAGCGTGATCGGAATTGTCTGGAGTTTATACAACATACGGGGGAGAACCGTCATTTTCAAAATGGCGGCTCGTCCGAACCAGGAGACTACGGGAGAATTCCATTGCACCAAATCTTGTTGTATAGACTTTAGTTCGGTCGCAAAATTCTTCTCGTAAAGTTCTGAAAGTTTACCCGGGAGCCGAATACCTAAGTATGTGATGTCATCAGATTTCCAGCGGAAAGGGAAATTTTCCTGACAGCGGAGAACTAGCGATGGGGAGAGAGATACGTTTAGAGCAAACGACTTGGAATAGTTAATTTTCAAGTGCGATATGAAACGAAACTGTTCAAAGACTTGTAGTAAATTAGGTAAGGATATCAGAGGGGAGGAAAGGAAAAGCAATATGTCATCGGCAAAGGCCGCTAGCTTATACTCTTTTTGGGGTAGTTTAACCCCTGTTATGTCGGGATGTGCCCGAATGCAGCGAAGTAAGGGTTCCAGCATGAGGAGGTATAGTATAGGAGAGAGGGGGCATCCTTGTCTGGTGCCGTTGTGGATGGAGAAGGCCTCTGACAGGTGACCATTGACCCGGACCCTAGCTCGTGGGTTTGCGTAAAGAGCTCCAACAAAGGCCCTCAATCTGGTCCCAAGACCCAGAGCTTCGAGAACCGAGTGCATGTAATCCCAGGCCACCCGGTCAAAGGCCTTCTCCGCATCCAATGATAAAAAGAATCCCTCACTGCCTGTGGAGGTAAGCCAATGATGCAAATTAATGGCCTTTATGGTGTTGTCCCTGGCTTCCCTGCCAGGGACAAAGCCCACCTGGTCCAGACCTACCCACGCTGGAACGTAAAAGGCCAATCGAGTCGCCAAGATTTTCGAGAAGATTTTCACGTCGACGTTTAGGAGCGAGATCGGCCTGTAGTTCGCTACGTCTGAGGGGTCTTTGCCCTCTTTAGGTATAACTGCGGTATATACGCTTCCAACAACGTGTTGGAATTGGCAGGGGAGGTCTTTAAGGAATTAAAGGCTTTAAGGAAGCCCGGTGCTAGAAGTTCAGAGAAGCACTTGTAATATTGTGCTGTTAGGCCATCCGGGCCCGGGCTCTTGCCCGGTTTGGTGGCTTTCAGGGCTTCTACCCATTCTTCAGATGACAACGGTGATTCTAATAATTGTCGATCCTCCGCAGACAGTGCTTGGGGACAATACTTGCTCAGAAAGTCTTTTATCAGGAACTCCCTAGTAGCTAATGAACCCATGCCTTTCTCCTTCTCCCCAATGTTATATAACGTGTTATAGTATTCTCGAAATTGACAAGCAATATCTTCTGTTTTGGTATGGGTCTTACCCTGTTTATCTTTCAGGTGATGAACAGTAGAGGCCAAAACACGTTTTTGCGTAAACCTTGCTAGTAGCCTACCTGGCTTGTTTGCGTGCTCATAAAATAGTTTCTGTGATAGCATTATGCGCTTTCGAGCCTTTTTGAACAGTTCTTCCCGCAGCAGCGTTCTTGTCTCAGCTAGCTCAGCCGCCACCTCTATAGCTCGGGAGCCTTTGTGTTGCGTTTCAAGCCTTGCAATTTTATCTGTAAGTTCCTGAATAAGGGCCATATATTCCCTTTTCCGTCTTGCCGCCATAGAGAGTAGATGACCTCTCACCACACATTTGTGTGCTTCCCATTGAGTCATGGGCGACACATCAGGCGTATCGTTATGTAGGAAGTATTCTCCAATTGTCTGTTTCAGAGTAGCCACATTCGCTACATCTGTAAGTAGGGAGGCGTCTAGTCTCCAAACCTTTGTGAATGGTTCTCTTTGAGGGAATCGCAGAGATAGAGTGACCGGATGATGATCCGATAATACCAGGTTCTCAATCGTTGTGTCATGCAGGTACGAAAGATCCTTTTGTGAAAGAAAAAGATAATCCAATCTTGAGTATCGTTGGTGTGGGGACGAGAAAAATGTGTAATCCCTACCTCTGGGATTCAGGGTGCGCCACGTATCATGTAGAGCTAAAGAGGCCAGACCTAATTTCGCTTGCCTCAGAGCTGAAAAGGGGAGGGACGAGGCTCCTGTGGATGTGTCAAGGGTCGGGTCAAGAGCCATGTTGAAATCTCCTCCGAGAATCAAGAGACCCGACTTAAAAGCCGTAAGCTTCGCAAGCGTATCCTTCAAAAAGGATACCTGTCTGGAGTTGGGGCAGTATACGTTAGCAAATGTCAGTGGTTTGTCTTTCCACAACCCTTTAATAAAGATGAATCTGCCCCCCGGGTCAACCATCTGGTCAGTGAGACGGAATGCCAGTGACTTTGCTAGTAAGATCGCTACCCCCTTCGTCTTGGAATCAGCGCAGGTCGCATGAAAGACCTCAGAATATCGTTTGTTGGTAAGATGCTGAACACTGTTTGTTTTGAAGTGCGTCTCTTGAAAGAAGACTACTTGTGCCTTTTGTCTATGTGCTTCTGCGAGAAAACTTGAACGTTTCTCAGGAACGTTAAGGCCCTTAGCATTAACCGATAGAACCTTAAGCGATAGAGGAACTGTAGACTGCATTATGGAAGCCATGAGCGTTTAAGAGATGAATTTATACTTGTCTTCCAAGAAATAGACGGCGAGGGTAAGGGGGGGGAAGAGGTAATAACAAAAAAAAAAAACAAGAAGGAGAGAAGAGAGGGAAAAAGACCCCTAATAAGAGACCTAGGGAAAAAACCGGAGGTAATCCAAGTCCCGCTGAACTACCTATACAGGGTATAGGGTGATCCAAGGAATAGAGAACCCAATACTATTCCGGAGGGAACAAGGGAGATCCAGCCTCACTTGAGGTGGGAATGTAAACCTGTACCCGAGCTACCTTACCAAACCCGCCGTCCAGATCCCCAAGATCCAGACGGGATCATACCTGACCCATAAAAGAAAAAAAAGGAAAAAACCCTTCAGCGGATACTAGCGTAAGAAGGTTGCCCCATGAGAACACCCATCTAAAAGGAAGATGGGCTCCCCACGGCAACCTCCCCCACGCTCATATGGCCCGCTAAATCTATCTTACAGATAGATATTTAAATTGAATTCAAAAATATAAGAAACCTGAGCAACTTAAAGTATATTGTATGTCCCCTGAATGCCCTTCCCCAAGAGAGTGATCCTTGTGCACGTTGGGGGGGGTTCGTACGCTAATACTAGACCCAGGGTCTCACTCTCCAAGGTAGCATAGTCTGTCCCTGGGACATCTGCATAGTTATCACAGAACATAACCACTGTCAACCCTAAATCAACTGTAAAAGATATTAACAAAAGCAACTTAAGTTTGTATAACCTTCCATAGGTAGCCTCCGCAGAGGCGATAGCATAGATATAAATCCCCTTCAGTATGCATCAAGTTAGACAGTCCCGGAGGACTCCATAAGTCTATCCATTCTGCAGACATACGGTTGTGTTTCAGGGACCCCTGCTGTGTCTCCCCGACTCCGCCAGAAGCGGAAGTCTAGAGGCACCTCAGAAGCCCCCCCCAAGAGTCACAATATGAAGCTAGAACACAGTAAAATCACTATAGACTGATCCTTACATCATATATCCTCCTCCCCAAGTATTGTAAGAAGCAACAAAGGAACTTCAGTAGTACAATCATGACACAGTCACCTTAGGGGCAGAGACCTAGGAAGGGATGGGGAGAGAGAGGGGGAGAGGGTGGGTTGGGTGAGTAGGGGGGGGGGAGATGGAGAAGGGATAGAGGGGGGAGGGAAAATGGGAGCTTAGGGGGGAGGTGAGGGGAGAGGGGGGGAGGAGAGGAAAGGGAATCCAGAATACTCCCACACGAATCATCAGACATTACAGTATAGCTTTAAGGTACATTTATGAACCCCAACCATTTACTTGTGAGGGAGGTGTGCAATGTGTGTCCAAAAGCGAGGAGGTTCCTCCAGGAGGCGAGAAGGTGGTGTCAGGACATAGGTCAGTCGTACATCCTTCCCCCACTAAGCATGTGTTCTCAGTGTCTAGGTGAACTCGCATTGCAACAAGGAGGGGTCATGAGCACGGAAGGTATTGGCTTACCTTCCAGACACTGGGCTCTGCTACACGTGTGAAAGGGGGAAGAATAGATTCGGGGTATACACACCAGATCAACCAGTCAATACCCCCGAGCACGGGGTGGGTTTGTCAATCACTCCCCAAAACTTGCGCCTGTCAGCATAGGCAGTTATCGAAGTCCTATCTTCAGGTTACAAAGCTCCGGAGTAAACGGGAGTTCAAAACAAAACAAGTCTGGGGTGACCATGTGTCCGGTTGGTGTTCGACAATATCCAAGTGTGCATAGGTGGGGGGAGAATATGTGTCATGAAATGGGATCAGCTTACCACAGTCTACGGAATAAACTCAGTTCTCCGTCCGCCGTCGTACCGAGGACGGCGACGCCCGGGGGCTCTCTTCTGTTTCCATGTCTCCTCGGGCTCTATGTGGGGAAGTCTCAGAAGGCCTGCGTCTTCTCTGCCTGCTCCTCTGTGATCTTGGGGTGTCATCCATCCTGGTGGGGATCCAAGGTTCAGGTTGGGAGAACGAGCCGTACCAATCAGGAACGTTGGCAACAGGGATGCCCAGTGTGTCACAAAACTGTTGCAGGTCTGCAGGTGTTCTCAGCGATGCGGTTCTGTTCCCCGCTGTGGCTTGAAGACAAAACGGAAACTTCCACTTATATAGTATGTGTCTGTCACGTAAGAGTTGTAGCAAGGGGCGGAGGTCTCTTCTGTGCTGCAATGTAATAGCTGATAAATCTTGGTATAGCTGAATACGAGCTCCCTCATATTCCAGGTTAGCTTGATTGCGAGCTAGGCGTAATATGTCCTCTTTTTGCACAAAATTGACCAGGCAACATACTACGTCTCTGGGTGGGTCTGTGTCCCTGCCTTTGGGTCGGAGCGCCCTGTGACATCTCTCCATTTCTACTGGGGAATCAGGTGGTCTGCCCAGTAAAGTATTGAAAATTGCCCATACTGCTTGTTGTATACGTTGGGGACCCTCCACCGATTCCGGGATCCCCCGGACACGTATGTTCCGCCTGCGGCCTCTATTATCTAAGTCCTCAAGATGCCTATGCATGTCCATGAGGTGTTGGGCATGAGAAGTGGAGGCTCTCTGTACCTGTTGTATGGCCGCGCCGTGTGTCATGGCGGCCGTCTCCACGTGTTCCACCCGCGTTGCGATCAATCTAATCTCCCCCTTTAGGTCGACGATCGCGGCAATCATAGCGCTTTTAATGTCCGATGCTACCTGCTGAAGGTCCGCCATGCATAGAGGGCGCGGTGTGTGCGGGTGGGCCATACCTTGCGGCGGTCCCGATGAGGCGGTGGGAGAAGACGGGGAGAGCTCCAAACTCAAGTCCGCGGCTTGAGATGCGGCCTGCGTGTCCGGCGCGATCGTGCGAAACATCGCCGGGATAGTTTTGCTAAGCTGTGTGGAGGAATCCAGCTGTGAGCGGGTCGTTGCTTGGTTCCTACCTGCCATTGTGGCAGCTGGGAATCGAAGGATTTAGCCGATTAATAGCACTTCTTAGGGTCTGGACGGCGGAGCTCCTCTACTATGCTGCCATCTCGCTCGGGTGCCAGGCCACGCCCCCCAAAGCCATTTTCTTTGTGTCTGTAATAGAGTCAGAAGGGCTAAAACTTCACACATATTTTGTGTCTCCATCAGGGAGATGTTTTCCTTCACTTTCTTCCCTCAGTGATACATCAGGAAGTCAAAACCTCCCAAAAATGCAGAGAAAGCCCAACTCTAAAAGGTGCACATAACAAGTGTCACCATTGTTCAGTGACAGTGTTCTGTGCCAACAAGACCTGTAAAATGTTGGATCTCTCTTATTTTCTCTCTTACAAATAGGACAAATAGTGAGGTTACAACTACCCAAAGGAGATACAAACAGCAATAAAACCTAGAAGTAAAGGTTGAGAGCTCCAGTCCACTGATTTGTGTTCAGATTCCTTTTATTATTCGTTAGTGCTCAACATGTTTTAAAGGTTCCAGGCATCACATTCCATTAGGCTACAAGGAAAAGAAAAGCTGGCCAGGCATGGGTCAGTGTTTTTTTGTTCAACCACATGGATGAACAAAAAAAACTGACCCGAATTCCCCATCCACACATTTCAGGTGGATGGGGGAATCCTCCCCGCTGTTTTTGTGTATTCTGACAGCAAGAAGACTCGCTCCCATCAAAGTACACAGATCAGCGCTGCAATATTTTGCGTGCGGCACTGATCAAGCAAGAATACACCAAAAGGGTGGCTGAACAGAAATCAATCAATAGATCAATTCTGTTCAACTACAGTGGCCACACCTGGATCAAAAGTACCTACTGAACCAGATGAATTTTAATCCACATATGGCCAGTAGGGATGAGCCGAACACCCCCCTGTTCGGTTCGCACCAGAACCTGCGAACAGACCAAAAGTTTGTGTGAACTTTAGAACCCTGTTAAAGTCTATGGGACTCGAACGTTTGAAATCTAAAGTGCTAATATTAAAGGCTAATATGCAAGTTATTGTCCTAAAAAGTGTTTGGGGACCTGGGTCCTACCCCAGGGGACATGTATCAATGCTAAAAATGGACGTTTTTTTCGGGAGCAGTGATTTTAATAATGCTCAAAGTGAAACAATAAAAGTGAAGTAGCTGTTGTTTCCTGTGCTTAGAACTGTCCCTGCACAAAGTCTAATTTCTGAAGGAAAAAAAAAGTCATTTAAAATCACTTGCCGCTATAATGAATTGTCGGCTCCCGGCAATACAGAGAAAAGTCATTCATAAAAAAAAATGCATGGGGGTCCCCCCAAATTCAATTACCAGGTCTGGTATGGATTTTAAGGGGAATTCCACCCCAAACGTAAAAATAAATGGTGTGGAGTTCCCCCCAAAAATCTACACCAGACCCTTTATCCGAGCACGCAACCTGGTAGGCCGCAGGAAAATACGCTATATGCAATCCCAAAAAATATATATAATAAATGCGTGAACAATTAAAATTGTGAACAATTAAAAAGTCCAATTATTCCAAGTTCCAGTTTAGAACTTTGGAACTTGGAATAATTGGACTTTTTAATTGTTCACAATTTTAATTGTTCACGCATTTATTATATATATTTTTTGGGATTGCATATAGCGTATTGGATCACACTTTGTTTGAGCACATTGGTGATATTATATACATATGTATTTTTTTACACTAATTATTAGACTGGAGTCACGCTGCCTGGCTGGCTGGCAGCCGGCGCCACGGTCCACCTCCTCTTCAAAGACTCCAGTCTGGCTGCTGCGCCTGTGCGTGACGTCACGCTTGGCGCGCTTTGTCTCCCGTTTTGAAGGGGCCAGCCGTGCATGACGTGACGCGTAATCACGTCCCAGCCGCGAATCGCATTCATTGGTCCACTGTGATGTCCATCATGACAGCACACTGGCCAATGCTGGGATCGCGGGCGGGAGTGTCTGTGACGTCGATGGACACTCTGCTGCCATCTAGTGGCGGTAAATGTAATTGCGATAACGTCGCCCAAGTAATGGGAACGGCGTTACCGTGAGGGGAAGAGTAATCAGGTAGATTACTCGTTACCCTCAAAAGGGGCATCGTTAGGTAACGGCGTTTATTTAAACGCTGTTACTTACAACACTGGCCGCAAGTGATTTTAAATGACTTTTTTTTCCCTTCAGAAGTGACACTTTGTGCAGGGACAGTTCTAAGCACGGGAAACAAGCGCTACTTCACAAGCATACTATACACCCCCCCCCCCCAGGTACGAAATTTAAAGGAATATTTTACTTTTATTGTTTCACTCTAAGCATTATTAAAATCACTGCTCCCGAAAAAAACAGACGTTTTTAAAACTTTTTTTTTTCATTGACACATGTCCCCTGGGGTAGGACCCAGGTCCCCAAACACTTTTTAGGACAATAACTTGCATATTAGCCTTTAAAATTAGCACTTTAGATTTCAAACGTTCAAGTCCCATAGACTTTAACAGGGTTCTAAAGTTCACACAAACTTTTGGTCTGTTCACAGGTTCTAATGTGAGGCAATGTTCGAGTCGAACATGAGTTCGACTCGAACTTGAAGTTCATCCCTAATGGCCAGCTTAAGACATGTATACAGTATAATCATCTTGGCCATCTGCAATCAAAATGATAATATACAGTAGACAGCATCAAATTCAATTATACATAAATACATACTATTTACATAAAATTGATTAACATTAATAAAATATACATACAATCATACACACACATACCATCATCCAGTCAATCTTACAACCACTACTGTTTATTTTTATTATTCTAGATGTAATAATGACCGTTAATTTTTTGCTGATGGTTGGCTAGGTGGCAAGTTATATAGTTTCAAAAATGTTACTATAGACGTGGAGGGGAATAAACAAAAAACAAACAATAGCCATTAACAATTAAACTTGTATGGAAATTTCTATCTATTGAAGTTGTATTAAATGTAATCCATGTTTGGATGTTTTTATGATATCTTTGAAATAAACTATTATATTTTTAATTTGGCTGTGATATGTACTCTAGATTCAGTTTGGCGATCCTTGAACACCCCTTATAATTTCTCATTTGTACCTCACAAGTTATATCATTTGAAATAGTTATGGGTTATATTACTTTTCTACTGATCATCATACTTTTCGAACATGCAACTGTGTGCTGAACATACTTATTCTTGATGCATGTGTCTGTAGCCCTGATGAAGGGGGACTTCTGGAAACTCTGTGGTTGTGCTTTTACTGAATGCAATGAATAATACAATTATTTGGAACTGGGCTAGACTGGTTCTCTCCTCTTTTACTCTTCTCCTTTCTGAGGTTCCTGTACGATTAGAGCACCTTGGGTGATTATACACACCATTAAAATGCATCCAACCAGGACTAGAATTGTGCCTATAGGTTCAGCACTCCACGACCCCTCCACAATATAAGAAATTAAAACATGACAAGGACAAAACCTTCCCCTACTCCATCCACAACTCTAAAAAAATGTTTTGGCTAAAAATATACTTCAAGCCATTGTTAAAAATTTGCATGAGATCATTTGTCCCATCATTGAGGCAAGTAGAAGGTTTTTGTAAGCTTTTTCAAAGTTTGTATTGTCAACTTATGAAAAAAATTCACGGTATGTTTGCATGTATTCAGTGCACCAGTTTACCAGTTTTTGTGCATGTTCTCTGAGGGCCCATTCACTCTCCACTGAACTCAACATATGTGATTTTTTTCACTGAGGCATTAGGCAGCCCAATCCTAATCACTAGGCTGCAATGCCCCAAAACACACCAAAAAATAGTGTGGGCTCCATTATTTTCTACAGTGCATGCACCACACACAACATGGTACATTGTAGTGCACTGCTACACATTGTAGCGCATTTGCGTTGTAGAGGTACACCAGTGTGCAATTTAAAAGAATGGCAGTGCAGCACACCGGTGACTATCACCTGCATTACTGTTCACACTTGCAGTGAATTTCCAAATTTAAATAAGATTTTCAAGGTAATGATAGATCACTAAGCTGCACACATTTTGCTTATTTTAAACAGAATAGAATACAGATTAGAAATGAGAAAAGCTTGTTTTTCATTTATTCAGTGACTTGTCTTATTTTTACTGCTTTCATATATTATGTATTCTATTTTGTATATCATGAAGATGATGCAGTGATTATTTTGCATTCATGAGCAACTATCCCATCACTTCACCCTTTTCGTCCGGTTCAATTTGTGGTATCGTCATTCAGACATTGCCCTATTTATTCACTATCTGCATCACACACAGCTCAACCGAATCATGCACAATTTTCTCTATGAGCAAATGGAGATGAAAACCCCTTTGGCAATCAGACTTAAAAGAAGCGGGTTATTTATTTTATTTTTCAATAGTGAATTATGCATCTGTGCATCTATATTTGGTGCTGGCTCTGCTTTCTTCTATGAAGTAGATGCTCTTTAAAAGTGTTTTGCCCTATTATCTGTAAGTGTAGCAAAACACAGCTAGTTTTCTACAATGTTTTAGGAAATGATAGTTGTTTTTTTCAAGAGGATGGGATTCTGCCTACAAAAACATGACTGAAATATTTCTGAAAGCCTCCGAAGTGCAGTGCAGGAAGGCTGATAAGTTCAACTTCTGGGATCTTGACAGTGTTACAAGGCTTAACCTATACTTGGCTTCCCCCTGTGTTCCACTGCAACCAGAAGGCTTGTTCAGTTGACCCAAACAACCTGAAGACATTTTCTTGATCTAGATTTCTTGGGCTTTATCTGCTCCCTGTGGCTGCTTTGCTCTTTTTATAAGCGCTTCCATAATGCTTAACGTTTGCAGACTCAATCCTTAGCCTCCAAGGAAGCAAAGAAGGACTTAAAGGTATCTGACCCAATGCTATGCATATATAGTACTCTGAGTCACAGCACAGTTGTATAATTTCTAAAATATCCTTTGGTCATACACAGAAATAAGAGAATCAATTTAAATGAAGAGAGATTCAACTGAGATTTTGCAGATTTATGCAATTTAAATCAAACTTTTTTTTTTCTTATCAGGTAAATATGAAATATTGCATATTAATATTTTGTATTTTTATTTTTGAGCAGCAGATGAACTGTGGGTTCCTTTTTTTTTTTTTGCTTGCCAGACTAGTTTATGTGCTTTGCTAAAAATAAGCCTGTTCATAAAGCTGAACAGCTCATGCTGAAATATGCACATACTGTACAAGTTACTTTGTAGTGCTCACCTTTTCCCACTTGACTATAGGATTCATTGATCACCGATCCTTTCTTTTACCTTCAAACAATGACACAGAGTGCATAACACGGGTTTTCAATGACCATAGCAGCCTTTTTATTTATAAATTAAACAATAATAAACCATACACAGTGTTGACAATGTTACAACAAAGGGGGTCTTTAGGTGGTCTTTAACCCTTTCATGCCTATGCCTATGTATGACATTTGGTGTTTACAAGTTAAAATCCATATTTTTGGCTAGAAAATTACTTAGAACCCCCAAACATTATATATATATTTTTAGCAGAGAATCTAGAGAATAAAATGGCGATTGTTGCAATATTTTATGTCATACGGTATTTGTGCGGCGGTGTTTTAAACACAACTTTTTGGGAAAAATTTACTTTCATGAATTTTAAAAAAATGAAAAAGTAAAATTAGCCCAATTTTTTTGCATAATGTGAAAGATGATGTTATGCCGAGTAAATAGATACCAAGCATGACACGCTTTATAATTGCACGCACTCGTGGAATGGCGACAAACTACGGTAACTAAAAATCTCCATAGGCGACGCTTTAAACTTTTTTTACGGTTACCAGGTTAGAGTTACAGAGTAGGCCTAGTGCTATAATTATTGCTCTCGCTCTTACGATCGCGGCGATACCTCACATGTGTTATTTGAACACCGTTTTCATATGCGGGCGCGACTTCCGTATGCGCTTTCTTTGCTGCGCAAGCTCGCGGGGAGGGGGGCGCTTTAAAAAAAAAAATTTTTGTTTTCTTATTTATTTTTTTTTTTTTCTAATATTACATTTTTTTTTTTTTTTTTTTTACATTTTGATCACTTTTATTGCTGTCACAAGGAATGTAAACATCCCTTGTGACAGCAATAGGTCGTGACAGGTACTCTTTATGGAGGGATCGGGGTCTAAAAGACCTCCGAGCCCTCCTTTGCACTTCAAAGTATTCAGATCGCCGAAAACGGCGATTCTGAATACTGTGTACTTTTTTAAATCCGGCGCCATTGGCAGCCGAGAAACCCGGAAGTGACGTCATGACGCCGCTTCCGTGGTTTCAATGCGCACACTGAATCAAAGCCGTTTACGGCTTTGTTTCAGAGCGCGCCGAGACGCTGGAGGCGCCGGATCGTGGATCGGGTCTCCCGGTGGGACGGGAGGCCCGGTCAGAGCGGCGAGAGGCGGCGGGAGGGGGGGGATGTCCCCTCCCGCTCCTCCGGCATAACAACCGAGCGGCTTTTAGCCGCATCGGTTGTTATGTTTGGAAAGCCGATCGCCCGCTCTAAACAACGGTACCGGGATGATGCCTGCGGCTGCAGGCATCATCCCGGTACAACCCCTGAAAGCCGAGGACGCATATATGCGTACGCTCGGCGTGAAAGGGTTAAACACACTATTTAAACTGGTATCTCCCTTGTACTTACTGGCTCAAAGATGTTACAAGACTCACATGCTCCTAATTTGCACCAGGGAACCTCCAACAACCAATTAGAAGTCCTATTCCCCCTAATTGTTGTAAAAATTTGTCAATTCCATAGGGCCTCCCCAAAAAATCTCATAAACCTGCTAAGCTGTTGGGACAATCCTTTCTTCCCTATTGCCTAAATGGCTGTTGTTTATCCCAATAATCATTTCCCTTTCCGGCTGCACATTCTGTAATGAAGCCATATGAATCTTTACAGGATCAACCCTTCCTTCTTGCTTCTTTTTCCTTCAAGCTCCAATCAGGTAAGACCTCCACACACTGAACTTTTCACTCTCTCTTGAACTACTTCCTCCCCCTAGTCAGGCAGACCCTCAAATCCATGTATTCTTCTTCAGGTCTTCCTTTCCCCTCACAGAGGATCACTTCACTCCAAGCCTCTAATCATCCTTTGTTTTATTCGAATTCTAAAAAAAAATATTATTCTTACAGGTACTTATACAGTATAGTGCAGACAATTTACACAGCGCTTTACATATATATATATTATACATTCACTTCAGTCCCTTTCCTTAAGAAGGTTACAATCTAAGGTCCCTAACTTACATTCATACATTCAGAAACTAGTTAGAGGCTCTGAGGAAGAGGAATTGCTCGAAACACGTTAACCAGCCTATGCCTCCACCGAGGTAGTCCCATGTGATGTGGACAGTTTCACAGATTCATGTGGAGGACCAATAAGACTTAATGCTTTTAGTCTTTGTTTGTGAGTATGATACCTATTTTTGTTTAAGGCCCCATACACACGAGAGGATTTATCCGCAGATACGGTCCAGCTATTATGACGCGGCGACGGGCGCGACGCTGTCATATAAGGAATTCCACGCATGCGTCAAATCATTACGACGCGTGCGGGGAATCCCTTTGGACGGATGGATCCGGTGAGTCTGTACAGACGAGCGGATCCATCCGTGGGATCCGATTCCAGCAGATAGATATTCTGTGCATGTCGACAAATATTTATCTGCTGGAATTCGGAAATAAATAAATATCCGCCGGAGTGTACACACCATAGAATCTATCCGCAGAAACCCATTCGATGGGATTTATCTGCGGATAGATTCTATCGTGTGTACGGGGCCTTAGGATAATGCGCTAGTAATGCGCTAGTTCCACGCACCTTCTGTTTCTTTTCATGTTAAGCCTCGTACACACGTACGGGTTTCCAGGCTGACTTTTTACCGCTGGGAAACCTGAGGGGAAAGCCGAGAACCTGCTCGGCAGCTTTTTCCCCCTACACCCGGCTGGTTTTCCTGGCAGGAAAACTGCCATGAGAGCTTTGGCCGGGAAACCCAGCCCTGTGTATGCTCCCCCACAGTGTTTTACCCATAGGAGCCGCCGGGAATCGCGGCAGGAAAAAAGAGAACATGTTTTAATTTTTCCCATTGAGAAAACTGCCATTGGAGCATACACACGGCCAGTTTTCCCGGCCAAAAGCTGTCATGGCAGTTTTCCAGACGGGAAAACTGGTCGTGTGTACGAGGCATAACAGTGCTTTGGATTCCCCAGTCTGTTGATGGCAGCGGGAAGTTTATTATTCATCACTAAGCATCAAAGCAAAGAGCTCACGGCTCTATACTGTAGAGGCACACTACACAGCGCAGGTGATTAATTTGTGTGTTTTTTGGTCAATTGGTCAACCAGCATGTCTTTGGAGTGTGGGAGGAATCTGGAGTACCCAGAGGAAACCCACGCAGCCACAGGGAGAACATGAAAACTCCAGGCAGGTAGTACTCTGGTACTGCCAAGTGGAAGTGCTAACCACTGTGCTCTAGTGTTTGTAATGTACACCCTGTAAGCTGCAAATAGTATTTTTTCCTTCTATAAACATTTATAATTTCCAGACTTATGTTTTCAGTATATTCAGATTTTTGAAATTTTCTCCACTGGTTTTTGCCTCCTGGCACCAACACACATATTATATACTTTTCCATGCAACATTTGCTTCATATTGGTTTTTCATAACAATTTTAGATTCAATTTAGATTGGAAAATGTAATTTAGAGGTTAGATGAAAGATTTAGTGCAGAAAAACACTTTTAGTAGTTTATCACAAAATGGACAGCTGAGAAGGAAGGAGGGACCTGTTTTTAAAAGTAGGACAGTCTCTCAAAATTAGGGACAAATTTAGGGACCATTGGGAGTTATGTATATACAGTGGGCCAAATACATCTAGATTTATATATTACAGCCTCACTGTTCTAAATTATGACAGTATATGTTGACTTTATGGATAACTAAATTTGGTTTCACTTTAGGTCACAGAGGAATTTAGGCATATCAATGTATGACCTTTTTGCATTGTTTTTTAACCCTATCGCAATCTAAATCTCAAAAAAAAAAAAAAAACGTTTGGCTGGAATTCTGTTTAATTACCACTAACAATTTATTTTGAACATTGGTTGATCCGTTTGATGTGACGCTGAAGCCAGCAGGAACCACCTGATATTCGAACCATTATTGGGCAGGCTGAATGTACCAAGATGATCTTGGGTACAACTAGCCTGCCGGATTCGCATGCGATTATCGCAAGCGGCTGCTATAGCCAATGCTTATCACTGTCTTCTTCGAACGGGAATGACTTCCCCCAGGAATTGTGCCATAAAGAAATTTTCACCGTCTATGGCCTGCCTAAATTTAGACAATCTCTCACAACCAAACAGTAAATAGGTATAGTGCAAACTAAAGATGGGCCTTGTGATAGGCATATACATTTTTCCCCCTGTTTTAAATTGTACTGGCACTTTAACCCATAGAAAGATATATATTTTATTATACAGCTGCTTTCTCACCTATTCTGTGTATTTATCATACAGCCCTTCACATTGACCTTGTCCATGGTAGACTAATGTTTAACTCAGCCAGATTTGAATTCCAGTGCAGTGCTACAATAACATTAAGCACTTTCTCGGAAATTGTTCAGTACATCACTGATGATCCATTATGTACTTTCATTAAATGTCTGATTTTGCATATCTTTATGTGGCTCTCTTCTTTTATCTGTTAATGATGCAAAATCCATCTTAGCTCTTGAGCCCTGCCATAAGTTTAGTATAGTGGTAGTATTGTAGTTGGGTACCTGCTTGTGAAATATACTGCCCCCTAAGACCTGCCACATGTATTTATCGATGTGTTGTGAATATGATGCTGTTTATTTCTGTGAAAAACCGCTAGAAACAAGTAGATCTTTGGTTATATGAAAAAAAGGGTTTGATCAAAGCTTGTGTTTCTCAGATGGTAAAGCTGTCCATTCCTCTTGGTAAAAAGCCTCCAGTTCCTGTAAATTCTTAGGGTGTCTTGCATGAACTGCTCGTTTGAGATCTCCCCAGAGTGACTCAATGACATTGAGGTCAGGAGACTGAGATGGCCACTCCAGAACCTTCAATTTATTCCGCTGTAGCCAATGACGGGTCGACTTGGCCTTGTGTTTTGGATCATTGTCATGTTGGAATGTCCAAGTACGTCCCATGCGCAGCTTCCTGCAAATGTTCCTCCAGTATTTTTTGATAACATACTGCATTCATCTTGCAATTAATTTTGACAACATTTCCTGTGCCTTTGTAGCTCACACATCCCCAAAACATCAGCAATCCACCTCCGTGTTTCACCGTGGGAATGATGTACCTTTCATCATAGGCCTTGTTGACTCCTCTTCAAATGTGGTGTTTATGATTGTGGGCAAAAAGCTAAATTTTGGCCTCATCACTCCAAATGACTTTGTGCCAGAAGGTTTGAGTCTTGTCTCTGTGCTGTTTGGCATATTGTAAGCAGGATACTTTGTGGCATTTGTGTAGTAATGGCTTTCTTCTGGCGACTCGATCATGCAGCCCACCTTTCTTCACATGCCTCCTTATTGTGCATCTTGAAACAGCCACACCACATGTTTTCAGAGAGTCCTTTATTCCACCTGAAGTTATTTGTGGGTCTTTCTCTGCATCCTGAACAATTTTCCTGGCAGTTGTGGCTGAAATTTTAGTCGGTCTACCGGACTGTGGTTTGGTTCAACAGAACCCCTCATTTTCCACTTCTTGATTAGAGTTTGAACACTGCTGATCGGCATTCTAAATTCCTTGGACTTCTTTTTATATCCCTTTCCTGTTTTATACAGTTTAACTACCTTTTCCTACAGATCCTTTTGATAATTATTTTTCCATGACTCAGAATCCAGAAATGTCAGTGCAGCACTGGATGAAAAATGCAAGGGTCTGTCAGGAGTCCAGAAACTCATTGACCTTTTATACACACACACACTAATTACAAGAAAACATATCACAGGTGAGGATGGTTACCTTTAAAAGCCATTCAAACCCCTTTGTGTCAACTTGTGTGCATGTTATTAGGCCAAAATCACCAGGGTATGTAAACTTTTGATCGGGGTCATTTGGGTAGTTTCTGTTGTCATTATGATTTAAAAAGAGTAAACACAGTTGATTGATAATAAATGGCTTCAGCCAAACACTAACCATGAGTGAAAAAAATGTTTTTGTGTTATTCAAATTCTCTGAAAAATGGGCAATAAATCATAAAATATGCCAGGGTATGTAAACGTATGAGCACAACTGTACTTGTGTGTGTGAGTGTGTATCTATCTATCTATCTATCTATCTATCTATCTATCTATATATATATATATATATATATATATATATATATATATATATATATATATATATATATATATATATATAGATAGATACACACACACACACACACACCAGCCACTTCATTAGGTACACCTTGCTAGTATCAGGTTGGTTGTCGGCTGCAACCATGATGCAAATCTTCCGTTCTACCACATCCCAAAAGTGCTCTATTGGATTAAGACCTGGTGACTGTGGAGGTCATTGGAGTAAAGTGATCTCATTGTCATGTTCAAGAAACCAGTTTGAGATCTCTTAAGCTTTGTGACATGGTGCCAGTGCCGGCCCAAGACATGATGCTGCCTGGGACCAAGAATGAAATGCTGCCCCCCCAGAAAAAAAAACACGCCAACCAAAAGGCCCCCACATTCATTATTTTATATCATGATAACTAAAGGGGACCCGTCATGGCTCTATACATGTATAAAGGAGTATAAAGAGGACCTGTCATTACTCTTTACATGTAAAGGAATGTCAAGAGGACCTGTCATGGCTCTACAAATGTATATAGGACTATAAAGAGTACTTGACATGGCTCTATACATGTATAAAGGAGTAAAACAAGGGCCTGTCATGGCTCTATAGATGTATAAAGAGGACCTGTCATGGCTCTATACATGTATATAGAGGACCTGTCGAGACTCTTTACATGTAAAGGAATATAAAGAGGACCTGCCATGGCTCTATAAATGTATATAGGAGTATAAAGAGGACCTGTCATGGCTCTATACATGTATAAAGGAGTATAACGAGGGCCTGTCATGGCTCTATCGATGTATAAAGAGGGCCTGTCATGGCTCTATACATGCATATAGGCGTATAAAAGGACCTGCCATGGCTCTATACATGTATCCAGGAGTATAAAGGGACCTGTGAATTGCCGGCGGCCACAATGTCTTTTGCGCAAACTAATCAATGTACGCTAATTGTGTTGTTTTTTTTTGTACCAAAAATATGTAGAAGAATACATATTGGCCTAAACTGAAGAAAATAGTTTATTTTTCTAAATTTTGGGGATATTTATTATAGCAAAAAGTAAAAAATATATATATTTATAGCACAAAAAATAAAAACCGCAGAGGTGATCAAATATCACCAAAAGAAAGCTCTATTTGTGGGAAAAAAAGGACATCAATTTTATTTGGGTGGCAGAAACGGGCTGGAGGGCATCAGTATGCTGCCCCCCTAAAAGTGCTGCCTGGTACCCATGGTACCACCCGGTCCCATCATAGGGCTGGCCCTGCGTGGTGCATTATCCTGCTGGAAGGAGCCATCAGAAGGTGGATACACTGTAGTCATAAAGGGATGGACACAGGGCCGGATTCCCGACAAGGCCACTGAGGCCAGGCCTCGGGGCAGCAGTGAGTGCAGGGGTGGTGTAGGGAAAAGAAAAAGAACAACTCCAGGCAATGGGAGGAAGAGGAGGACACAAAGCTCTATTCTGCCAGGCAGATCAGAGGAGCCGCAATCTGTGAGACTTGTCTTCACTCCCGGGCTCCGTCTTCCTTATTCTGATTTCTCTCCCCCCCCCCCCCACCCCGATGGATGGCAGGGAAGGGGATGTGGGTAAGTTACAAGGGAGGAGTGAGAAAGGGGAGGGGAGGACAGGGGTGGGGAGGGAGGATCCCCCTCTGATCACACGCTCACACCACCCGCTAAGTGCCCTGTGTTTGTGTGTGTGTGCACGGCTCAATCACGGCAGTGACAGCTGGCCACGCTCACACAGACGGGGAACTTTAATGTCACCCGCCATATATTCTTATATAACAAAAATAGTACTAATAATCCTTGCATCCACATCAGTGTTGGCATGGACATGGTCAGCAACAATACTAGGTAGGATTTAACCACTTGACCACCAGGCCTATTCTGGCACTTCTCTCCTTCATGTGAAAATCACAATTTTTTTGCTAGAAAATTAATCAGAACCCCCAAACATTATATATTTTATTTTAGCAGACATCCTAGGGAATAAAATGGCGGTCATTGCAATACTTTTTGTCACACCGTATTTGCGCAGCGGTCTTACAAGCGCACTTTTTTTGGATAAAAATCACTTTTTTGAATTAAAAAATAAGACAACAATACATTTTGCCCAATTTTTTTATATATTGTGAAAGATAATGTTACGCCGAGTAAAATGATACCCAACATGTCACGCTTAAAAATTGCGCCCGCTCGTGGCATGGCGTCAAACTTTTACCCTTAAAAATCTCGATAGGCGACGTTTAAAAAATTCTACAGGTTGCATTTTTTGAGTTGCAGAGTAGGTCTAGGGCTAGAATTATTGCTCTCGCTCTAACGATCGCGGCGATACCTCACTTGTGTGGTTTGAATACCGTTTTCATATGCGGGCGCTACTCGCGTATGCGTTTGCTTCTGCACGCGAGCTCGTCGGGATGGGGCGCTTTAAAACATTTTTTTTTTTGTTTTCTTATTTATTTTTATTTATTTTTATAATTTTTTACACTGAAAAAAAAATAAAAATTGATCACTTTTATTCCTATTACAAGGAATGTAAACATCCCTTGTAATAGAAAAAAGCATGACAGGTCCTCTTAAATATGAGATCTGGGGTCAAAAAGACCTCAGATCTCATATTTAGACTTAAATGCAAAAAAAAAAAATGTCATTTTTTCAAATGACAAAAAAAAAAATGTTTCTTTAAGAGGCTGGGCGGGACTGACGTTTTGACGTCACTTCCGCCCAGCAGAGCTATGAGGACGGGTGAAGGAGATTTCTCCTTCAGTCCCGTCCCCGCTCAGCTGCCGGACACATCGGATCTCCTCCGCCGCTACCGACGGCTCCGGTAAGCGGCGGAGGGCGCGGGAGAGCGGCGGGAGGGGGGGGCCCCTCTCCCGCCACCAATAACGGCGATCTCGCGGCGAATCCGCCGCGGAGACCGCCGTTATCGTGTACACCACCGCCCCCTGAAAAGATGAATATCTCGGTTGTGGCAGCAGCTGCTGCCGTTATCGAGATATTCAACTTTAAAAACAGGACGTCTTTTTGACATGGGGCGGTGGTCAAGTGGTTAAACAATGCTCAATTGTAACTAAGCGACCCAAAGTGTGCCAAGAAAATATCACCACACCATTAGACCACCAGCATGATCCGTTGATACAAGGCAGGATGTTGTTTATACCAAATTCTGAGCCTATTGTCTGAATGTCGCAACTAAAATCGAGACTCATCAGACCAGGCAAAGTTTTTTCAATCTTCTATTGTCCAATTTAGGTAAACCTGTGCGAATTGTTGCCTAGATTTACTGTTCTGAGCTGACGGGAGTGGCACCTGGTGTGGACTTATGCTACTGTAGCTCATCTGCTTCAAGGTTCGAGTCGAACGCATGTTGACTCGAACATCGTATGTTCATCGAAATACGAACGTTACGGGCCATTCGCGCCAAATTCGAGTGGCGCGTCACGGCCCATAATTCACTGCGGCATCGCAGTGCATTGCTGGCTGATGATTGGCCAAGCATGCACTATGACCCGCATGCTTGGCCAATCACAGCGCACAAAAAACGGAGAGCCATAATTGGCCAAAGCCAGAGTGGCTTTGGCCAATTATGGCTCAGGGGGTTTAGTACACGCCCCACACTATAAAAGGCCGCCTGCAGGTCGGCCTTGTGTAGTGTGTTGCGGCGGTGGTTAAAGACAGACAGAGAAAGAGAGAGACAGTGTAATTGTTTCTAGGTAGATAGAGCAGGCAGGCTAGTCAGTTAAAGTTCCAGGGCCAGATTCACGTAGCTCAGCGGATCTATAGATCCGCTCGATCTACGTGAATTAAGATCCGCTCCCGCAAGTTTAGGAGGCAAGTGGCTAATTCACAAACCACTTACCTCCAAACTTGCGACGGCGGATCCTAAATCCCCCAGCGGAATTCAAATTCCGCGGCTAGGGGAGTGTCATATTTAAATCAGGCGCGTTCCCGCGCCGATTTAAATGCGCAGGCGCCGTCCGCGAAATTTCCCGGCGTGCATTGCTCCCACTGACGTCGCTAGGGCGTCAGTGGTTGCGACGCTTACGTAAACGACGTCCGTCCGTATTCGAGAACGACTTATGCAAACGACGTTAAAAAATTCAAATTCGACGCGGGAACGCCGGCTATACTTAACATTGGCTGCGCCTGATAAAAGAAAGGGTAAGTACGCTACGGAAACGTCGTAAGAAGACTGCGTCGGGTCCGCGTACGTTCGTGAATTTGCGTATCTCGCTGATTTACATATTATTTCTTGTAAATCAGTGGGAACGCCCCCGGCGCCATTTTTAAATTTAAAAATAGATCCGACAGTGTAACACAGTGTAACACTGTCGGATCTAGCCCTATCTATGCGTATCTGATTCTATGAATCAGGCGCATAGATAGGACCAGTTTACATCAGAGATACGATGGTGTATCTGTAGATACACCGTAGTATCTCTTTGTGAATCTGGCCCACAGTGTGTAGAGGATATATATGCATCCCATATATTTATACACTGTATGGTTTAGCTAGATCAGCTATTCCTAATTTACTGGCAGGCAGGTGATTGTGCTAGCTTTTTTACTTTTTGCTATAATAAATATCCCCAAAATTTAGAAAAATAAACTATTTTCTTCAGTTTAGGCCAATATGTATTCTTCTACATATTTTTGGTACAAAAAAAACAACACAATTAGCGTACATTGATTAGTTTGCGCAAAAGACATTGTGGCCGCCGGCAATTCACAGGTCCCTTTATACTCCTGGATACATGTATAGAGCCATGGCAGGTCCTTTTATACGCCTATATGCATGTATAGAGCCATGACAGGCCCTCTTAGTTTGCACCTAAAGCTACTTGGTGTGTACTGCCTGTGTACAGCCACTTCATTAGGTACACCTTGCTAGTATCAGGTTGGTTGTCGGCTGCAACCATGATGCAAATCTTCCGTTCTACCACATGCCAAAAGTGCTCTATTGGATTAAGACCTGGTGACTGTGGAGGTCATTGGAGTAAAGTGATCTCATTGTCATGTTCAAGAAACCAGTTTGAGATCTCTTAAGCTTTGTGACATGGTGCCAGTGCCGGCCGAAGACATGATGCTGCCTGGGACCAAGAATGAAATGCTGCCCCCCCAGAAAAAAAAACACGCCAACCAAAAGGCCCCCACATTCGTTATTTTATATCATGATAACTAAAGGGGACCCGTCATGGCTCTATACATGTATAAAAGAGTATAAAGAGGACCTGTCATTACTCTTTACATGTAAAGGAATGTCAAGAGGACCTGTCATGGCTCTACAAATGTATATAGGACTATAAAGAGTACTTGACATGGCTCTATACATGTATAAAGGAGTATAACGAGGGCCTGTCATGGCTCTATAGATGTATAAAGAGGACCTGTCATGGCTCTATACATGTATATAGAGGACCTGTCGAGACTCTTTACATGTAAAGGAATATAAAGAGGACCTGCCATGGCTCTATAAATGTATATAGGGGTATAAAGAGGACCTGTCATGGCTCTATACATGTATAAAGGAGTATAACGAGGGCCTGTCATGGCTCTATAGATGTATAAAGAGGGCCTGTCATGGCTCTATACATGCATATAGGCGTATAAAAGGACCTGCCATGGCTCTATACATGTATCCAGGAGTATAAAGGGACCTGTGAATTGCCGGCGGCCACAATGTCTTTTGCGCAAACTAATCAATGTACGCTAATTGTGTTGTTTTTTTTGTACCAAAAATATGTAGAAGAATACATATTGGCCTAAACTGAAGAAAATAGTTTATTTTTCTAAATTTTGGGGATATTTATTATAGCAAAAAGTAAAAAATATATATATTTATAGCACAAAAAATAAAAACCGCAGCGGTGATCAAATATCACCAAAATAAAGCTCTATTTGTGGGAAAAAAAGGACATCAATTTTATTTGGGTGGCGGAACGGGCTGCAGGGCATCAGTATGCTGCCCCCTAAAAGTGCTGCCTGGTACCCATGGTACCACCCGGTCCCATCATAGGGCCGGCCCTGCGTGGTGCATTATCCTGCTGGAAGGAGCCATCAGAAGGTGGATACACTGTAGTCATAAAGGGATGGACACAGGGCCGGATTCCCGACAAGGCCACTGAGGCCAGGCCTCGGGGCAGCAGTGAGTGCAGGGGTGGAGTAGGGAAAAGAAAAAGAACAACTCCAGGCAATGGGAGGAAGAGGAGGACACAAAGCTCTATTCTGCCAGGCAGATCAGAGGAGCCGCAATCTGTGAGACTTGTCTTCACTCCCGGGCTCCGTCTTCCTTATTCTGATTTCTCCCCCCCCCCCCACCCCGATGGATGGCAGGGAAGGGGATGTGGGTAAGTTACAAGGGAGGAGTGAGAAAGGGGAGGGGAGGACAGGGGTGGGGAGGGAGGATCCCCCTCTGATCACACGCTCACACCACCCGCTAAGTGCCCTGTGTTTGTGTGTGTGTGCGCGGCTCAATCACGGCAGTGACAGCTGGCCACGCTCACACAGACGGGGAACTTTAATGTCACCCGCCATATATTCTTATATAACAAAAATAGTACTAATAATCCTTGCATCCACATCAGTGTTGGCATGGACATGGTCAGCAACAATACTAGGTAGGATTTAAACAATGCTCAATTGTAACTAAGCGACCCAAAGTGTGCCAAGAAAATATCACCACACCATTAGACCACCAGCATGAACCGTTGATACAAGGCAGGATGTTGTTTATACCAAATTCTGAGCCTATTGTCTGAATGTCGCAACTAAAATCGAGACTCATCAGACCAGGCAAAGTTTTTTCAATCTTCTATTGTCCAATTTAGGTAAACCTGTGCGAATTGTTGCCTAGATTTACTGTTCTGAGCTGACAGGAGTGGCACCTGGTGTGGACTTATGCTACTGTAGCTCATCTGCTTCAAGGTTCGAGTCGAACCCATGTTGACTCGAACATCGTATGTTCATCGAAATATGAACGTTACGGGCCATTCGCGCCAAATTCGAGTGGCGCGTCACGGCCCATAATTCACTGCGGCATCGCAGTGCATTGCTGGCTGATGATTGGCCAAGCATGCACTATGACCCGCATGCTTGGCCAATCACAGCGCACAAAAAACGGAGAGCCATAATTGGCCAAAGCCAGAGTGGCTTTGGCCAATTATGGCTCAGGGGGTTTAGTACACGCCCCACACTATAAAAGGCCGCCTGCAGGTCGGCCTTGTGTAGTGTGTTGCGGCGGTGGTTAAAGACAGACAGAGAAAGAGAGAGACAGTGTAATTGTTTCTAGGTAGATAGAGCAGGCAGGCTAGTCAGTTAAAGTTCCAGGGCCAGATTCACGTAGCTCAGCGGATCTATAGATCCGCTCGATCTACGTGAATTAAGATCCGCTCCCGCAAGTTTAGGAGGCAAGTGGCTAATTCACAAACCACTTACCTCCAAACTTGCGACGGCGGATCCTAAATCCCCCAGCGGAATTCAAATTCCGCGGCTAGGGGAGTGTCATATTTAAATCAGGCGCGTTCCCGCGCCGATTTAAATGCGCAGACGCCGTCCGCGAAATTTCCCGGCGTGCATTGCTCCCACTGACGTCGCTAGGGCGTCAGTGGTTGCGACGCTTACGTAAACGACGTCCGTCCGTATTCGAGAACGACTTACGCAAACGACGTTAAAAAATTCAAATTCGACACGGGAACGCCGGCTATACTTAACATTGGCTGCGCCTGATAAAAGAAAGGGTAAGTACGCTACGGAAACGTCGTAAGAAGACTGCGTCGGGTCCGCGTACGTTCGTGAATTTGCGTATCTCGCTGATTTACATATTATTTCTTGTAAATCAGCGGGAACGCCACCGGCGCCATTTTTAAATTTAAAAATAGATCCGACAGTGTAACACAGTGTAACACTGTCGGATCTAGCCCTATCCATGCGTATCTGATTCTATGAATCAGGCGCATAGATAGGACCAGTTTACATCAGAGATACGATGGTGTATCTGTAGATACACCGTCGTATCTCTTTGTGAATCTGGCCCACAGTGTGTAGAGGATATATATGCATCCCATATATTTATACACTGTATGGTTTAGCTAGATCAGCTATTCCTAATTTACTGGCAGGCAGGTGATTGTGCTAGCTTTTTTACTTTTTGCTATAATAAATATCCCCAAAATTTAGAAAAATAAACTATTTTCTTCAGTTTAGGCCAATATGTATTCTTCTACATATTTTTGGTACAAAAAAAACAACACAATTAGCGTACATTGATTAGTTTGCGCAAAAGACATTGTGGCCGCCGGCAATTCACAGGTCCCTTTATACTCCTGGATACATGTATAGAGCCATGGCAGGTCCTTTTATACGCCTATATGCATGTATAGAGCCATGACAGGCCCTCTTAGTTTGCACCTAAAGCGACTTGGTGTGTACTGCCTGTGTCCTCTGCAGTTTGCACCTAAAGCTATGTAGTGTGTGTACTGCCTTTGTCCTCTGCAGTTTGCACCTAAAGCTACTTGGTGTGTACTGCCCGTGTCCTCTGTAGTAGCTTTAGGTGCAAACTGCTGATCCTGTAAAGCCTGCAGAAGGATCCGCGTATTCGTGCCATCAAGGAGAGGGATCATTACTGGCTGGCAACTCTCCTTGATCCATGTTACAAGAATAAGGTTGCAGACCTTATCTTGCCGGCGCAGAGGGAGCAGAAGATGAAACATCTTCGGGAGGCCTTGCAGAAAGGTCTGTGCAAAGCCTTCCCAGAGACTGGGGGGTTACAAAATCCAGGTCCTGGACAACGTGTTGCTGAGGCTTCGGTCAGTCACAGGAGGAGCGTTGGAGAAGGTGGCCGCAGGCCCAAGGTATGACCGGTTCTAGCAACCATCGCCAGCGTCTGTTTTACATGGTGCGGGAATACCTAGGGGCAAGATCAGACTTGGACACCTTTCCCACCGAAAATCCTCTGTCTTACTGGGTCTTGAGGATGGATTACTGGCCAGAGCTTGCACAGTACGCAATTGAGCTACTGGCCTGTCCTGCATCCAGCGTTCTTTGAGAACGCACATTCAGTGCTGCTGGAGGCTTTGTAACTGATCACAGGGTGCGCCTCTCCAACGACTCGGTCGATCGACTGACCTTCATAAAAATGAATCAGGCTTGGATCAGGCTGATGTAACTGAATATTTTTTTTTTTAAATGTCAGATCCCTTCAAGACTGCCTATGCTGAGTGACTATACTGTTATGCTTTCTGAGTGACTATCCTTTTCCTCCTCAATGATCATGCTGATAGCCTGTAAGAACATTTTTGTTTCTGGGCACCGCCACCAGTGGCTAAGGCCCAATTTTTCTGCCCCTGTTTAACAGGGGCGTGTAATTACAATTTTTGATGCAATACTTTGCAGCGGGCTCATTCCTGCGCTCCAACTACAGTTTCTGTGAGGGGTTGCAGTGTTGTGGCACCAGCACCACCACCAACAAAGGCCCAATTTTTCAGCCCCTGTTCAACAGGGGCATGTAATTACAATTCTTGATCTAATATTTCACAGCAGGGCCCATTCCTGTGACCACCAAGAGTAACTGTGAGGGCTTACAGAGTTGTGGCACCAGCGCCAGCATCGAAGGCCCAATTTTTCTATCACTGTTCAACAATGGCATGTAATTACAATTCTTGATATAATAGTTCACACAGCAGGGCGTTTCAGCGCCCACCAAGACTAACTGTGAGGGCTTACAGTGTTGTGGCAATACCAACACCTAGGGCCCAAATTTCTGCAGAGTATATATGGCAGGCCCCTACTTTCAAACATCCAACTTACAAATGACTCATACTTGCAAACGGAAGGAGACAACAGGAAGTGAGAGGAAATCTACCCCTAGGAAGGGAAATTCTCTTCTGTAAGAGGTGTCTCCTGTCCACTGATGCTTTATCACCAATCCTTGTTTCACTAAAAAACCCAAATTTTCAAAACATCATTTGTCATTGGGACAGAAAGTGAATTGCAATCTTCTGAACAGATGCACACAGACAGCAAAACAAATGTTTACAGGGGTGATAACCCTTCTCTATGTTTTCAGAAAAGCTTAAAAATAGTTTTTTTGGCTGGAGCTACACTTTAAAAAAGTACCAGTTCAAAATTACAAACATTCTACTTAACAACAAACCTACAGTGCCTGTCTTGTTTTCACCGCCTGTATAATGCTGTTCAAAGTATATAGGGCCAAAGGGGCTTGTAATGACCTGGGGGGAGTGGGGGGAAACTCATGCTATTTTTCTCAATGATTTTCATCCATATTGCAGGAACCAGACATTACATTAAAGCCGCAAGCAGTTATAAATTACTTTTTTCTTATAGTAATCTCATTTTGTCCAGGGACAGTTCTAAACACGTGCCACCTCACAGGCATACTATAGACACCCAGCAGGTAGGATATTTAAAGGAATTTTTTTTTTTTTTTACTTTAAGCATCATTAACCATTTAAGGACCGCCTCCTGCACATATACGTCAGCAGAATGGCACGGCTGGGCACATGTACGTACAGGTACGTCCTGTACTAGTACCCAGCCGTGGGTCGCGGGCGTGGCCGCGACCCGGTCTGAAGCTCCGTGACTGGGACCCGCGGACCCGATCGCCGCTGGAGGCCCGCGATCGGTCCCCGGAGCTGAAGAATGGGGAGAGCCGTGTGTAAACACGGCTTCCCCGTTCTTCACTGTGGCGGCTGCATCGATCGTGTCATCCCTTTTATAGGGGGACACAATCGATGACGTCACTCCTACAGCCACACCCCCCTACAGTTGTAAACACACTTCAGGGAACACATAACCCCAACAGAGCCCCCTAATGGTTAACTCCATTAATAATTTTTTGCTGTGAAAATGACAATGGTCCCAAAAATGTGTCAAAATTGTCTGAAGTGTCCGCCATAATGTCGCAGTCACAAAAAAAATCGCTGATCGCCGCCATTAGTAGTAAAAAATTTTTTTTTTATAAAAATCCAATAAAACTATCCCCTATTTTGTAAACGCTATACATTTTGCACAAACAAACCGTAAACGCTTATTGCGATTTTTTTTTACCAAAAATAGGTAGAAGAATACGTATCGGCCTAAGCTGAGGAAAACATTTTTTTTTTATATATATATTTTTGGGGGATATTTATTATAGCAAAAAGTAAAGAATATTGAATTTTTTTCAAATTGTCGCTCTATTTTTGTTTATAGCGCAAAAAATAAAAACCGCAGAGGTGATCAAATATCACCAAAAGAAAGCTCTATTTGTGGGGAAAAAGGGACGCCAATTTTGTTTGGGAGCCACGTCGCAGACCGCGCAATTGTCAGTTAAAGCGACGCAGTGCCGAATCGCAAAAAGGGGCAAGGTCCTTTAGCTGCATTTTGGTCAGGGTCTTAAGTGGTTAACCACTTAAGACCCAGACCTTTAGGCAGCTAAAGGATCCAGCCAGTTTTTGCGACTCCATCGGACTCCAAGATGTCCGATGCTCTGATCAACTTGTAGATAGTTTTTGGCTTCCACAAGTCGGGCTTAACTCCATGCAGCCCCAGCTCCTTGATGAACTTGAAAGTATCCAAGTAATACCATGGAGTGTCCCAGTTGTAGGGGACGGAACTGTCCCATTTGTCCCATCCAAGAGACTTCCAAAGAGGCAGGAGGAAAAAACGGGACATGGAGTTACCGCCAGAGTCCACAGTTCTGTCAACCAAAGTCCTGCGGATGCAGTTACAGGCAAAGAACACCCTCAGTAATGTGGCAATGTCAGGCACGCCCTTACCGCCCTTGAGAGGTTCCTTGAACATAACAGTCCGCTTTACTCTGTCCATTTTGGAGCCCCAGATGAAGTGAAACGCCGCCCTGGTGATGGCCTTGCAGGTGTTGACCCGGGGGGGGGGGGGGGGGCCTGGGCGAGGTACTGCAACACAGGGAGAATCTCGCTGCGGAGTACCAGTGTTTTTCCTTCGATGGTAAGTTCTCTGTTGCTCCAAAGTCCAAACTTCTGTCTCATCTTAGCCAGTCTTTCCTCCCAGGACTTCAGGGCTGCGCCCTCCGCTCCAAACCAGACCCCACACCATTTAAACATGTGGCATCACCATTTCTTCTTGTTTAGTAATCACTTCCAGGAAGGAGAGGATGTTTTAATTGTGGTGATACCAGCATTGGCACAACTGGCGCACAACATGTAGTGAGTGGTTGGATGTGACAAAGAACAAAAAAGGAATCATCACTGTATCTAAGAAGACCTTAATGTACCTTAGAAGCAGAGGGAGAGAGATGGGCTGTAATTAAGTGGCTTCATTGCTAAAGGGCAGAAGCGTGCAAAGCAAAATGATAATACACATCAAAGTTGCGTTTTTTTATTAAATATGAATGAGAATATTCATAATACTACAGACAACACTATTGTAACCGTATAAGAAATGTGATTTGCTTCTGATTTAGTGCACTTCATACAGGACTTATCCGGCAAATAGAACAATTTGATTCACTCTTTTGTGCATACAAATCTTTTATTAAATTATGTTGGTTCTCGCATTTTCTTCAGCGTACATGCTTAAATGTTAATTACAGCTTGTATTCTTCTGTTTTCATAAGGCTTTCTTTTCAATTCATTATTCTTTCACAGACACACTAGGTATTTTTCTCAAAGCACATCTTGTTGTTAAAGCACCTCAAGCTATTAAAACATTGAATATTGTGCTGCTAACAGTAAAGAAACACAAGCTGTGTTCCTGAGCACTTCAACAAAAGTTGCTTTTCTTTTAATGCGAAGTCTGCAGTAGAAATATTTGTCCCTGGACCCATAGCTTCAAGAACGCCAACACTACAAAGGCCGTACAATAGAACTCCAATTCAATTTCACAGTAATACTCCTTTTATATGTCAAATTTTAGAGTTATGTCTATAAACTAGTTCAGTTCTAGCAATATGTTAGAAAATGCATTCCGACTAAATTAAGTTTTTTATTTTATGGTCTTTTAAGGGAAAGGTTAAAACGCTACCACTGTTTCTATTATGTATCCTTTAATCAAAGTGTAACTTTGTTTAGTTTTGGTTAGAGTGGAGAGGGATTAGAACACCTGACAGTTTTTATTGCTGTTTGTGCTCCCTTCCCTCTATTTGTCCTGTTTACCACTAATATCGAAAGTGAAAATGAAAGAAAATCACAAATTATATTACAGAACAGTAATAGAAAGAAAATCTTCCAATGGGGACACCAATTCTGGTGACCTTTGTGATATACCGAGATTCCCTCAGTTTGGAGGGATTACCTCTCACTTCCTGTTTTGGCTATGGGGCATGAGGTGAAGGAAAAATCTCCCCAATTGGACACTGATGGCAAAAAAAACAAAACTGATAGGGATTATACTTACTATTTTCAAAATGAAAAAAAGGTTTTGCTTTTATTTACCCTTTAGACCTTATGGACGTTTTTGACACTGCTACTGGGGACATCTGGCTTTATTTTCGGACTCTAAATGTCTTTGCATGTTAGCCTTTGTAATATATAATAGAAAAAATTAGTGTCCAGCTTACAGCCTTGTGGCTACTGATCCCAGCACCACCTTTTCATGCACTGCCAGCCAGCTTGGCTGCATCTGTCCATTTCACTAGCCCTCCTGCTACTTCACAGTCCTCCCAGACTGACATTTACTCACCAGCCCACCTGGCTGACTCCTCTAAAGAACTTCTCGAAGTGTTGGCTTGCTCCTGCTGTCCTCTTCTTGCTCCCATGCCTCCAGGAAGGATTTCTTCCCTGTTTTGTACAGAGTCCATCCAGCACCCGAGCCCCAGGACGAGGTCACCTCCCCTCACAGACTAGGGGGCATCTTCAAGAGCCATAAACAGCCTCCTCAGCACTCCTACTCCATCTTCCACCTGACTGCCCCTGCTGGCTTGACGCATGAGTATTTATGAGGTACCTGCCCCTGCCAGCCTATTTGCTGGGGATTGGCTGGGGCCCTCATCAATACTTAAGGCAGCTCCTCCTAGACTCCACCCTCTACTTCTGGAAGCTTCTCCAAGGTTCTAGAGACTAGGGGAAGTTATCAGGGATCCTGCTTGCTGAGCCATCCAACCTCCCTGAGTCACTCAGCCCTGATGCAGACTCAACCCAGGCCTGGCGCTCAGCCATGGCAAATTTTCCTACACTAACAACTACAAAACCTACACTAACAGCCATAGTACACTAGAGGGTGCTACACATATGAGTACTTTAATATATCAATGTACATGAGGGCTTAGGGGTGTTTCCTTAGTTTAGCTTGGTGCAAAATAATTCTTTGGGAGAATGGGGAAAGTGCACTGTGGCAAGCTGAAAGTGAATAATGCACTGAACCTCCTACACCATTCAAAAGGGCTCATGACCAATGGATATCTGGAGTTAAAGTATATGCAGTTGCAGCATTTCATTTACAGTTTGGGACATAACTGAAAGACAGTAGAAATGCTGACAGATTTTGAAAAATGTGTTTAATGTAAAATTCAGATTTTAAGGCCCTCTTATCAGCAAATAAACTGCTTCTAAGCTTGGAATCGCAGACTGACCCATACTTCCTCAGAGAGCGGAAGAGGGACTTGGGGTTCAGCCTGACAGAAAGTCAGAACACCAAAATCACTAGATTAGCTAACATCTCCTCTAGGGTTGTCCAGATACCGATACCAGTATCGGTATCGGGACCGATACCGAGTATTTGCGGGAGTACTCGTACTCGCGCAAATACCCCCGATACCTAAATAGAATACTTTCCCCCACCTTTCCCCCCCCGCCGCTGCCGCCGCATCGCGCCGCCGCATCGAGGGACATGGCTAGAGGGACATTGCTGCATATGTGAGGGACATGGCTAGAGGGACATTGCTGCATATGTGAGGGACATGGCTGCATATGTGAGGGACATGGCTAGAGGGACATGGCTGCATATGTGAGGGACATGGCTAGAGGGACATTGCTGCATATGTGAGGGACATGGCTAGAGGGACATTGCTGCATATGTGAGGGACATGGCTAGAGGGACATTGCTGCATATGTGAGGGACATGGCTAGAGGGACATTGCTGCATATGTGAGGGACATGGCTGCATATGTGAGGGACATGGCTAGAGGGACATGGCTGCATATGTGAGGGACATGGCTAGAGGGACATGGCTGCATATGTGGGGGACATGGCTAGAGGGACATGGCTGCATATGTGGGGGACATGGCTGCATTTGGGGACACATTTAAAAAAAGTATCGGTATTCGGTATCGGCGACTACTTGAAAAAAAGTATCGGTACTTGTACTTGGTCCTAAAAAAGTGGTATCGGGACAACCCTAAATTCTCCTCCATCACTTCTAAAACACAGAAGGCTTGCTATAGATTTTACTCAAGGTGGTACAGGGTGCAGTGACCTGAAGGAGGAACTGTGGAGAGGATGGTATATTTTTACTTGCGTGGTAGGAGAATCCCCTAATCAAACCTTTTGGTTTGCTGTTATATATGTACATGTTCTATCTATTATATGTAATGCCTTTCTATTTGTACACAAATAAAGATAATACAAATAATTATATATACAGTTACTTTGTCACACTGTATACACTGCATTGTGCACTATATATACTGTCACTGTCCATTTGATTGTCTGTTACATAATCAATGTCTCTTCAGGCAATATTTTGTTTATTCATAATAAAAAAACATGAAAACATTTGCAAGCATGTCATGTCCGGAAGACTTGCATCGGTGCATTGTTTCTCTAATCTATGGTAGTACTACTATTGGGGCATACAGTATACAGCAAAAATTAAACGGAGGTCTACTTAAGTTGGCCATAGATGGTTAGAATTTTAAACCAAAATTCCTATGAAAAGAATGTTCTAAAAACAATTTGTTCAGTTTTCTGAGAAAATTCAAAGGAGCAGGATGAAAAAAAATCTCAAATTTGTTAATTTCTAACTGTAGTATAGTAAAGTGCATTTCAATATTATAAAGTGATGCCTTTGTCCCATTAAATTATTGTAGAGAAAAGGGAGGTATGTGGTGGACTATAATGGCATCATATGTGCAACTGATAAACAGCCGATATTATAATTAAAAGGTTTTTATTACAAAAATAGAAACAATCCATAACATTTACAATAAAATATCAGTTGTGACAACCATGAATCAACTTATCGGCACATATTACCAACGGTATATACAAAGTACCAATACTTGCGCAGTATATGTAAACTCTACATGTCTCATGTTTCGCGGTTACTTGATGTCCGCTTCCTCAGGAGTCATACATAGGCGCATAATTTGTTGAAAGGTATGTACAAGGAATATGTCACGAAACTAAATATAAACAAATAAACATTAATATCTTTATATATACATTGTGGAAAGTATATTGTTACAGTTCTATAGAAAAAAGTGCAACCATCTGCCGGTATATAACCATCACTAAAAGAACATCTCACCATTTATGGTTCGGGCTCTTGGCCACTTACCTGACACAGCATCCACTGTGAGATGTTCTTTTAGTGATGGTTATATACCAGCACTTTTTTCTATAGAACTGTAACAATATATTTTTCACAATGTATAGATAAAGATATTAATGTTTATTTGTTTATTTTTAGTTTCGTGACATATTCCTTGTACATACCTTTCAACAAATTATGCGCCTATGTATGACTCCTGAGGAAGCGGACATCAAGTAACCGCGAGACATGTAGAGTTTACACATACTGCGCAATTATTGGTACTTTGTATATATCGTTGGTAATATGTGCCAACGATAAGTTGATTCATGGTTGTCACAACTAATATTTTATTGTAAATGTTATGGAATGTTTCTATTTTTGTAATAAAAATCTTTTAATTATAATATCGGCTGTTTATCAGTTGCACATATGATGCCAGTATGGTCCACCACAAGCCTCCCTTTTCTCTACAATAATTTCTAACTGTGTTTGGTTTTAATTCGGTAAAGTTCCTTCATTCCGAAATCAAATGTTAAATGCAAATTAAATCTTTTGAACAACATTTTAATGTTCTGATATTTTTCGGACCAATTTTCCTAAGACTTTTTGTTAAATATTCTATCCATCTATGGCCAGTTTTAAGTTTACCCAGTTTTCCCCAATACTAAAATAACACACAATGGATCAAGACATGCACGGTACAGCTAAAGGCTTCTCATGGTCAGTAGGGTGCAACTAAAACAAAGTACCACAGGTCAAAGACCTGCTATATAGAAATGTTGATTTATTAAACCTGTTTCTCATGTATACCAAAAAAATAAAAAAAATAAAACAGCAAACAGCGTTCCTATATATTTACAAATACATAAGAGGGAGACCACTGTATTTGTTAGAAGTTAGATGCCTAGCAGGACTGGTGCTGGGGAAATTGTTTTTTTGTATTGCACACTTAGTAAACAATACCTATTAGTGTGCACCTCCCTAGGTATTTATATACTGATTGTGTGGCTTGCCGTTTTCTCAACCTACAGGGTTGTAGATGGTCCCATCTGTTCAAATTGATTTGTGACACCTACAGAATGTAATTAAATTCTAGATAATACTAGATTTGTTGCAGAATCAATCAGCAGGGCAATACCAAAAGAGTTAGGTCACCTGAATTAAGAATATTGGGCCAGATTCACATAGAATTACGTTGCTCCTGGGCAGCGTAACGTATGTGATTTACGTTACACCGCCACAGGTTTACAGCGTAAGTGCCTGATTCTCAGAACTCTTACCTGTAAACTTGCGGCGGTGTATCGTAAATGCGCTCGGCGCAAGCCCGCCCAATTCAAATGGGGCGGGCACCATTTAAATTAGGCGCGTTCCCGCGCCGAACATACTGCGCATGCTCCGTCGGGTAAATTACCCGACGTGCATTGCGCTAAATGACGTCGCACGGACGTCATTTGTTTTGACGTTAACGTAAATGGCGTCCAGCGCCATTCACGGACGACTTACGCAAACAACGTTGTTTTTAAAATTTCGACGCGGGAACGACGGCCATACTTAACATGGCTTAGGACACCTAGGAGGTAGTCCTAATTTTATGCGGCGTAACTCTACGGAAACAACGTACAGTTAGATCGACGGGCAGCTCGGACGTTCGGGGATCGCCATAAGTATTCATTTGCATATTCTACGCCGACCGCAATGGCCTCGCTACCTAGCGGCCGGCCTAGAATTGCATCCTTAAGATCCGACAGTGTAATTCAATTACACCTGTCGGATCTTAGGGCTAGCTATGCGTAACTGATTCTATGAATCAGTCGCATAGTTAGGACGGCCCTAACACAGAGATACGACGGCGTATCAGGAGATACGCCGTCGTATCTCTTTTGTGAATCTGGCCCATTGTTTCTGATTAGGCCAAAAAAAAACTAGGTTTGGGTGTTTTTGAGGAGACATATTGAGCACAGCAAGTCAGCATACATAACATTTTAAGTACAGAGGTTGCACAGCACACATTTGAAATTGTTTTAAGATAAGTTATTTGTCCAGGAATAATAATAGACCCTATTATTAAAGAGATACCATAATAGAGAAGATATTGGTCCTTTAAATATATTGCACAGAGTACAAGTAGAGAAATAAAGAAATAAAGCTTGCTATAATGTACAGTTCCGATTTATAACATTCTGATACAAGTATTAACCATTTCAATACTGGCAATTGTCATATGACGTCCAGCAGGTGGTTCTGCCATCCTGCGTGGACGTCATATGACGTCCTCGAGCCTCCCAGCCGACAGGGGGCACACGCCCGCCACGTCACGCCGGTGTCGATGCGCGTGCCTGGTGGCCACGATGTCCGCCAGGTGATCACGATCGGCAGTTACAGAGTCAGGGACATGGATCTCTGTGTGTAAACACAGAGATCCACATCCTGTCAGGGAGAGGAGACGGATGGTGTGTCCCTTGTAAATAGGGACACCCTAATCGGTCACCTACCCCCTGAGTTAGAATCACTCCCTAGGGAACATATTTAACCTCTTGATCGCCCCCTAGTGTTAACCCCTTCCCTGCCAGTCACATTTATACAGTAATCAGTACATAATTATAGCACTGTTCGCTGTATAAATGTGAATGGTCCCAAAATAGTGTCATATGTAGAAAAATACATATCGGCCTAAACTGAGAAAAAACATTTTATTGGGATATTTATTATCGCAAAAAGGAAAAAATATTGTGTTTTTTTTTCCAAATTGTCAGTCCTTTTTTGTTTATAGCGCAAAAAATAGAAACTGCAGAGATGATCAAATACCACCAAAAGAAAGCTATATTTTTTGGGGAAAAAAGGACAATTTTGTTTGGGAGCCACATCGCACGACCGTGCAATTGTCATTCAAAGCATGACAGTGCTGAAAGCTGAAAATTGGCCTGGGCAGGAAGGGGGTGAAAATGCCCGGTATTGAAGTGGTCAATACCCCATTCTAGGGCTTCTTTAAAAGTAACAGTACTTAGGTTTTTTATTGCATTGAGTGCCCATTGGTCTTTAACGCATAGTGTAAATGATGCAAGTAATTAGGAATTGGGTCCAAACACTCGGTCAAGCCAGTGGAAGTGAAATGTATATCTAGACCACAACATGAAGGTGATGAGAAGCATTCTGGGCTAAACATTTGAACGTTCTTTATCTGAAAGGTCTTAACAGAATACTAGACATATCACTATTTATACATTATTAATTGTATTATCATTATTATTATTACTGTTCTCTTTCCTGTGGTGAATGTGATATTTTGTTTTTGCTTCTCTATTGTTTTAATATATGTTAAAAAAAAAAAAAAAATAAACATACTGTATGTGTTGCTTATAGTAACTAATTGGGCTTAATTCTTTACTTTTGGGGAAAATTAAAGAGGGGATCAGATTTATACTGATAATATTCCAGAGATGGTTCTACAGTTCCAGAAATCAGGAGGATGTTTATAGTAATAGAAGATGAGTGATATCACAATCTAGGTTTCTATTCTAATATAGTCATCAAGTAGATACAAACATTAAAATATTTAAATATATTACTAAAGCATTATGCTGTTGCTTTTAAAGTAAAGATCTGCAAACATAAAATGTGCCTGTAAAAAACGTAGACAGCCCACCTATTGTTGTCAACCTTTCTTTTTTGCAGATTCCGTGACTATTGAAACCCCTTTAGAAAGTAAGACTGTAGATTCAGAAGATGGTGAGCATCCAGGATCAGCAGAGGTAAAGCACTAAACTATTAAAGTGTTACTAAATACACAACAGTAAAATCAGTCTGTATATGCAGTAAAGCATGCTTGTTATACTCACTGTGGAACCTAAGGGGTTAATCCTCTTCATTAGGGATGAGCTTCGAATTTGAGTCAAACATGAGTTTGACTCGAACATTGGCGAACAGCGAACAATTTGGGGTGTTCGCGGCAATTTCGAAAAGCCACTGGAACACCCTGTAAAAGTCTATGGGAGAATTCTAAAGTGCTAATTTTAAAGATCAATTTTCAAGTTATTATCCTAAAAAGTGTTTGAGGACCTGGGTCCTGGCCCAGGGGACATGTATCAATGCAAAAAAAAGTTTTAAAAACGTCAGTTTTTTCGGGAGCAGTGATTTTAATAATGCTTAAAGTGAAACAATAAAAGTTAAATATTCTTTTAAATGTCACACCTGGGGGGTGTATAAAGTATGCATGTAAATTAGCGCATGTTTCCCGTGTTAGGAATTGTCCCTGCACAAAGTGTGATTTCAAAGGAAAAAAGTAATTAAAAACTATCCATGAATTGTCAGTCTCGGCAATACAGAGAAAAGTAATTTCCATTTTTTTAATGACTTTTATCTGTATTGCCGGGACCCGACAATTCATTAATAGCAGGAGTAGTTTTAAATTACTTTTTTTTTCCTTAAAAAATGACATTTTGTGCAGGGAACCAAAATAAAAAAAAAAATGTGTGGGGGTCCCCCCAAATTCCATATCAGGCACTTCAGGTCTGGTATGGATATTAAGGATTACTCCGCATAATAAAAAAAATAACGTGGGCTTCCCCAAAAAAAATCCAGGTCTGGTATGGATTGTAAGGGGAACTCTGCGCCGAAATGAAAAAAAATGAGGAGGATGCTTTGGGGGTCCCCCAAAGCACCTTGTCCCCATGTTGATGGGGACAAGGGCCTCATCCCCACAACCCTTGCCCGGTGGTTGTTGGGGTCTGCGGGCAGGGGGTTTATCGCGATCTGGAAGCCCCCTTTAACAAAGAGGACCCCAAGATCCCGGCCCCCCCTATGTGAATTGATAAGGGCTACATTGTGAGAGGTAGTGAATGAATCCGCGTAATAGAAACCACAAATATATTGCCAGTGGAAAAATATGTATTCCAATGAGGAAATTATATATATATGTGGGATTTGATGCCCAGCAGGGGATTTAATAAAGCAGCTGCCTCTACGTGTTTATTCCACCTAAGTAGAATAATGGATGAGTAAAGGAGGGAGTAGAAATGGCGCTACGTTAATAAAAACATAAATATTGGTGAAAAAAATAAGTAAAAATATTAAATATACAATCCTGTGATACGTGTAATAAAAGTGATATTATATAAATAACAATTAAAATATTAATAATAAATGACATACAAAATCCAATTGTGCACAAGTGTTAATACTGTATATAAAAGTCCATATACAATGGGTGAATAACTGTGATCTCTGTGTCAAAGTGCTGAGTTTCAAAAGTGCCTTGTGCCAAGTGCAGTTCTGTTAGCGTATTTCACACAGTGACCCCTCCAGCTGTGCTCTTATATGGCCCGCATTTACCAGATCCTCCACCCCCTCTAGGGGTAAAAAGCGTTCACAGTGTATGCCACTGTGCGGCAATCTGCCGATACCTTGTCCCCTTGTGTTCCTGGTGATGCTTCCAATGTTAGCTCATATGCAGGAGAGAAGGAATCCCAATAATATCCCTATCATTTCACGAAAAAAAAGAGACACAGCTTTATAGGTCCTTTATTAAAGATAAAAAAAAATTAAAGAAAAAAAAGATTCCAGCGATGTCTTGATCTCCACTTCAGCGATGGAATCCATTTTCGGTATCCAGCGATGGGTGATCTCCACGCTCCAGTGATGATGTCCAGCGAGGAACACGCACACAATGCTGACTCCACCGGAGACCGGGAATGACCGCAGCGCCAGCCTGATAGCTCTTATGTAGCTGAGGGCAGGGCCACCCCTCACGTGACCCTACCCCCCCCTCTGAAGCAAAGGGGACACGCCAGGCTTTCCCAGTGACGTGGATGGGTGACCCCGCCACCCTCTGATGCAACGGAACCACCAATCCACATCACTGGGAAAGCCCAGCGTTTCCCCTTGCGTCAGAGGGGGCGGGGTCACTTGACTGGTGGCCCCACCCTCAGCTACATAAGAGCTGTCAGGCTGGCACCGCAGTCATTCCCAGGGTGGAGTCAGCATCATGTGCGTATTCCTCGCTGGACATCATCGCTGGAGTGTGGAGATCACCCATCGCTGGATACCAAAATTTGGATTCCATCGCTGGAGTGGAGATCGAGACATCGCTGGAATCTTTTTTTGTCTTTTTAATAAAGAACTTATAAAGCTGTGTCTGTGTGTTTTTTAACAATTGTTTTTGTGAAATGATAGGGGTACAATGTACACCTTATCAATTCACATACAGGGGGGCCGGGATATGGGGGTCCCCTTTGTTAAAGGGGCTTCCAAATTCCGATAAGTCCCCTGCCCGCAGACCCCCACAACCACTGGGCAAGGGTCGTGGGGATGAGGCCCTTGTCCCCATCAACATGGGGACAAGGGGCTTTGGGGGTCCCCCAAAGCATCCTCCCCATGTTGAGGGCATGTGGCATGGTACGGTTCAGGAGGGGGTGCTCTCTCGTCCCTCCCTCTTTTCCTGCGGCCTGCCAGGTTGCGTGCTCAGATAAAGGGTCTGGTATGCATTTTTGGGGGGACCCCACGCCATTTTTTTTTATTTTGGCGCGGAGTTCCCCTTAAAATCCAAGCATACACACAGCCGGTTTTCCCGGCCAAAAGCTCTCATGGCAGTTTTCCCAACGGGAAAACCGGTCATGTGTACGAGGTATTAAAAGGCTATTTACATGACCCCCAATAGTGTTGTCATTTAGGTGTTCTTTTTAGAAATCTGTTTACAAAATGACTTACTTTAAATTGAATGTATCTTAAGCCTGAAGGTTCTAGAATTGGCTACCAGCTACTGCATAATAAGCACATTTAATTAGACAATAATATTATATTTGCCTACCAGAATATTGTTAGCATGCCAACCAATCCTGTAGAGCTTTCCAAAGACTTTATACATTTTGAAATTGAAGAATAGTAATTAACAGAGTATTTTGAAATCACTGTACGTGGTGTGAGAACTGATGCTGGGCACACCTCAATGTGATTTCGAACCTCCTGGAGATTGTACTGCCCTCACAGAGGTATATAAATTGCTGTCATAAAATGTATTATTGCTATTTTAATGTCTTACGTATGTAAATTATAGTCCGAACATATATCCGAATATAGAAAACATATTGAATTATTCTATATGTTGTCTTTTGCTGTTGTATCTAAACTACGTCTATATTTTCTCTTTAGATTACCTTAAGTGTTGAAGAATATCCCCTAAGAGAAGTCAGTGAAGATCTTGTGAGTTGTGACTTCTGCCTGAAGCCCAAGAAGCCTTTTCCATCAGTAGAGCAAGTAATTTCCGAACCTTCTGGCATGGTAAAAGTCTAGTGTTTTTTACTGATTCTGACAGCTGTGCTCTGTACATTCATTTAACACTAAAGAATACTGTTTTAAAAAAATAAATTGGTTGGGTAAGCAGCAAAGGATTTCATGTGAGTGCATTTATATAAACTACTTTGAGGTTAGTGACATTAGACATCTTTATCTTGTTTCTCCTACAATACAGGGACTGATAAACAGGCTTTATTTAATACATCAATGAAAAGAGAAAAAAACAATAGGATTAATTTATTGAAGTAGTAGTGCATTATCACTTTGAAAAATTAATTTTCACTTACCTAATGAAGGGGAAGGTGTGCTGACTTCAATCATGCAATCATGTGCAAGCAAAACATTGTTTTTTTTATTTTTTCTTGCACACTATTGGATATTTTTTGCAAAGGGATTTTCTTCTAGTTTCACCTCATTCATTAAAGTAAGTGAAAATAATTTTTACAAATTGATGCACTACTCCTAGTAAATCATCTACAGTGTATAAAGTGCAGTAACCTGTAGTAATCAATCATATTTCAATATACTTAAGCAAGATCACTAAAAAGATTTTTGATTGGTTGCTTACTGGTCTTTGCACATTGACCTTTGCCTTACTGAATAAGTCTGAATGCTGGAAATGTAATATTTTTCTTATTGCAATAAATGTATTTACTTTCAATGCAAAATAAGCATAGTTAATTTATTTCAATTCATGTCAACAGTTTGTGTATTTATGAACTAAACTTTTACAATCCTTTGTCGTTTTAATTTGGTAGTGTTTGTCTTTATATTAAATCTGTATTTATAATTTATTATTGGTTATTTAAAGATGCTGTCATCATATACCTCTTGGTGTATACTGCATTTGACAATCATTAGTGGAGGTTGCACTGAAGGTACCCAAGGCATAAAATAATTGTCACCCCATTTAGCTAAAAACTATCATATGCCTACGGGCTATTCCTCTTCTGTGCAAAAATGCTGATTTAACCAATCTTAACCAATCTTGGAGCAAAAATCAATCAGAATGGTTGACTGCAGCTGACTGACATTATTGTTCCCCTGAAATAAACCTGGTGCTTGGATTTTTTGCACAGGGCATAAAAAGTACATGCTTTCCTGGTGCGATTGTACACATTTATGCTGTGATTGTTCTACAGAATGATTCATGCTGGAGGAATCTTTCAACTACCCTCTTACATTTATGGGTACCTCAATTATATCCATCAAGGTGTCCATAGATGGGGACTATCTGAAATTGTCCTTATTAGTTAGGTCAGACAACAAGCTAGCACTGTGAGCTACAGTAGCGCAAAAGCCAAAGCCTGAGGCATGGTTTATTAGATGAATAATTGGACCGGTTAGATAAGGCAGTGCTGGAATTCTCCACCATATTCCAAACATGAACAGTCACTTAGGACAGCCATTTGTGTTTAGACATGTCATAGTCAACAAAAATGGCTACAGGTGGTCAGACTATGCCAGGTTACAATAATTCCATCATAAAAGAAATATTGGAGCTTCCATTGTTTTGCTGCTTATAGTTCACTGGTTGTAATGCTGACTCTTTGGGGCAGATTCACATACAATTGGACAGGCGCAGCGTATCAGAGATACGCTACGCCGCCGTATCTTACCTGGCTTAAATTTGAATCCAGGAAGAATTTGCGCCGTAAGTTACGGCGGCGTAGTGTTTTTCTGGCGGCGTATTTGAAATTAGGTGGGTTGGGGGCGGGTTTTATTTAAATGAAGCGCGTCCCCGCGCCAAATGAAATGCGCATGCGTCGTTCCTAAATTTCCCGCCATGCATTGCGCTAAATGACGTCGCAACGACGTCATTTTTTTAACTCATGCCGGGTACACACAAGAGGATTTATCCGCGGAAACGGTTGTACTAACCGGGAGATCAAAATCCCCGCGGAATTCCGTCCGCGGTGACGTGTCACGCTGTCGCCGCGATGATGACGCGGCGACGTGCGCGACGATGTCATATAAGGATATCCATGCATGCGTCGAATCATTACGACGCATGGGAGGGATGGGTTCGGACGGATCGATACGGTGAGTCTGTACAGACCACCGGATCGATCCGCTGGAGCCGATTCCAGCGGATAGATTTCTTAGCATGCTAAGAAATTTTTATCCGCTGGAAATCGGTCGGTCCGAAATATATCCGCGGATAAATATCCGCTGGATCGTACACACCAGCGGATCTATCCGCTGAAACCGATCCGCGGATCAATTTCAGCCGATCGATCCTCTCGTGTGTATGGGGCCTTAGACGTGACTTACGTCCATCCCTATTCACGGACGACTTACGCAAAGAAAAAAAAAAAAATTTCGACGCGGGAACGACGGCCATACTTTAACATGGCAAGTCTATCTATACGCCACAAAATAGCAGCTTTAACTATACGCCGGAAAAAGCCGACTACAGACGCCATAAGAGAATGCGACGACCGCGCATACATTCGTGGATCGTCGGAAAAAGCTCATTTGCATACCCGACGCGGAAAACGACGCAAACTCCACCCAGCGGATGCCGAAGCATTGCATCTGCGATCCGAAGGCGTACGAAGCCGTACGTCTGTCGGATCTTACCCAGATGCCGTCGTATCTTGGTTTGAGGATTCAAACTAAAGATACGACACGGGAAATTTGAAAGTACGCCGGCGTATCAGTAGATACGCCGGCGTACTTGCTCTGTGAATCTGCCCCTTTGACTTTAAGGCTTCCCAAGTCACAAACTTGGAGCAATTATTCCGATCAGAAAAGTCAAAGAGAAAACATAAATCCTTATCTGATCAAGTAATCAAAGTAATAATGCAAGAGGATCAGTATGCAGCCCACAACTAGCAGTTTTAGAATTACTGTAGATATCTGCAAGGACAAGCTTCATGTTCCTCTCATCACAGGTTTCACTCAAGTTCACTATCCGTGAGATGAGATCAAAATGTGTGTTAATGTCAGGCAGCAGGCACGGTTATTGGGATTGGTGTTAAGCAGGAATTTTATTGATTTGTTTTTCTCATCAAAACAATAGCCTATCAAAGGGGTTCAAATTATATCTAGCCAACTCACTAAAACAAACTTTTTCTTTTTGTATGTAAATCCTAACAACAAACATTTCTTATTTAGTTCATTTTAGTAGGTTAACTATATGATTTAAGGCATTTTGTTATCTGTTCAATAAGGGCAAAAAAGACATGTTGTTCCTGCCATAAATCTCGTCAATTGATAACTTGTCAATTGATGCTCCTTGTCCATGAACCTAAGCTGACTTTAGGGTCTCCATTCCAGCATATATGTCCCCCATTCAGTGTATTCCACTGAGGGTGCAGGTCAGCCTAGGAGTCCTCCCTGACTCCATATAATTGCAGAACAAAAAGAAAAAAAATCTCAGCCACCACACACCATACAAGCCCATGAATGATAGGTGATCGCAACCTCAGGCTAACTCCATCCAGGCCATTAATTTTAAGGGTCCCCATTCCAGCATCTATGTCCCCCATTCAGTGTATTCCACTGAGGGTGCAGGTCGGGTTAGGAGTTCTCCCTGACTCTATATAATCGCAGAACAAGAAGAAAATTATATTATGTGATTATACGAGTCAGGGCTGAGATTTTTTTCTTCTTGTTCTGCTCCTTGCTTATGCTGCAATCTTATCAGTTATACTGTAATTGGTTTCACTCTCAGGACAACAGAACCCCTCCCCTATGGTATGAAAATGAGGAGAGGGGAGCTGTTTCTAGTTTAATTTAGTAGAACCTCTTAGAGCATGGGTCTTCAAACTACGGCCCTTCAGTTGTTCAGCAACTACAATTCCCTTAATGCCTAGTCATGTCTGTGAATGTCAGTGTGTTACAATGCCTCATGGGATGTGTAGTTCTACAACAGCTGGAGGGCCATAGTTTGAGGATTCCTGGCTTAGAGTGACAATGTCCTCCTTGTCCTGCATGCTGTGTTCCCCAGACTTGCTTTGGACTGTGCCATATAATTTTATTTTGACATATTATATTAGCCAGTCTGGGATCTGGTGTTTTGTACTATATATATATATATATATATATATATATATATATATATATATATATATATATATATATATACTGTATATATACTATATACTATAAACTGCTGATTTTTAATAAATACGTTTTTTTGGTACTACACCGTCGGAGACACTTTTTATAACTTTTAGAGCTAATCTTGGAAGCTTTTTTAGCGGGGGCTGCAGCCTTCTCTCTTTGACTAAGAGCGGATCTCTATACTACTTTTTATTAATGCTCCTTGTCCATTGATACAGTATTCATATATACAGTAAGTGAGTGTTTTGTCACGTTTTTTGGAGTTGTGTTCCATATTTGCAAAGCGAGATCACACAAATACTTAAAAGTACAACATTTATTAAAGATAATAACAGATACAGATAAGGGTAAAGAAAATATGACAAGAATACTTAAAGTGGAGTTCCACCCATAAATATAACATTACATCAGTAGTTTTAAAAAAATGTCATTAGTCCTTTAAGAATTTTTTTTTTTTTTTAGATGCCTTCAAAGTGTTGTTGCTAGGCAGAATAGTTAATCTTCCCACTTCCTGCACCTAGGTGCTTAAGCTTCCTAACCTACACCGCACAGACTCCTGGGAATGTATTGGGTGTAACTTTCCAGGAGTCTGTGCACTCCCCAGTCTCGAAGAATCATGTGACTTGGACAGTACAGGTGCTGAAACCTGATCTGAAACCTGATCTGAAACCTATTACACTGCTTGTGCAGCACTGAGCATGTGCGAGATCTGCAAGGCTGAAATCCAGGAAGTCATACAGTCTGGCTTCATGATGCCCACACTTAAGATGGCCCCAGTCAATTTCTATTTTATAAAGTGTCTAAATGCTGTAACAACCTAACAAAACGGACCTTAGTTTACAGACTAACTTTACTAGAATACATTAAGCTTGTGTATTACAGGGGTATTTATATATAAAACGTGAAATTGTGGCCGGAACTCCGCTTTAACTAAAGAGGCTGTTTCGCCAAGGAGCCCCCCTGTTTTTCATACAGCATGGCCAGGTAATTAGACAGACGCATGCCTAATGGCAGCTCTGTTACAAGACTAACCTATTCTAGTTTGGGCTGTGGTATTTAGACTTGTGTATAAGGAATAGACAACCCACAAGGCAACTCACTTTGCAATATGACCATTAAAGGACTTGGTCAGTTTACAAAAAAAAGTCACAAAACAGTGAGCATTGTCACCCAAGAACATTAATGCCCCATACACATGGACATATGAATTTATGTTGCAAATACGCTGGAATTTTTCTTCCAGAACTTGGCAGAAAAATTCCTCTAATTTTGCATATGGGTGTGTTTTTATGTATGTATAGAGTTGAGCCTAACAGCATTCTACTGGTTAGAATATTCATTTATTCTGGCCATTGGAAATACTTACGCTCATACGCGCATGTTTATATGCATTCAAACATGTAAATTATGCTTATAAGCACCTATCTGAACGCAGCTTTGGTGCATTTTTTGTAATGTCTCTAAATGCTGCTCTTAAAATACAGATCTAAAAGCCTGTTGTGCATGGCCTCATATGCTAACATAGAACTGGATTTAGAGGCATAACACAATATGCTGTACACCTGTAAAAGCAGCCTTTTTTATACCCGTGCACGTGAGGCCTAATGCCGCGTACACACGATCATTTTTAGGCATTAAAAAAACGTTGTTTTTTAAAAAAAATATTTTAAATGATCGTGTGGGGGCTTTACATAATTTTTCAGGTTCTGAAAAACGACAAAAAAAAATTCGAACATGCTGCATTTTTTTACGTTATTTTAAACAATGTCGTTTTTCGGGTTGTAAAAAATGATCGTGTGTGGGCTAAAACAATGTTAAAAATCTGCGCATGCTCAGAAGCAAGTTATGAGATGGGAGCGCTCGTTCTGGTAAAACTACCGTTCATAATGGAGTAAGCACATTCATCACGCTGTAACAGACAAAAAAGCGCAAATCGTCCTTTACTAACACGGAATCAGCTAAAGCAGCCCAAAGGCGAATGGAACTTCCTCTTTATAGTGCCGTTGTATGTGTTGTATGTCACCGCGCTTTGCTAGATCATTTTTAAAAACCGATGGTGTGTGGGCAACGTCATTTTAATGATAACGTTGGAAAACGTCGTTTTTTAAACATGCTGAAAAACAAAGTTTTTTTTTCATGCTGAAAAATGATCGTGTACGCAGCATAAGTGTCCCATGCATATAAGGAGGGAGCAGGTAAAATGGAGACTTTCTTAAAAATGCTGTATGTATTTTTGTCATCTATCATTACTCTATGCTGATTGACAAGATAGCTTTTTTTAAATATAAGAAACCCCAGCTGCATCATGGAAGTAAAACTTTCCTTCTGGTCCATACCGGGGAAACTATCATGTGCTAAAGAGGAGAAGGGGCAACACACCAATTCATTTTTCCTGAATTCATCCACATTCATCCGTTGGAGGACTGGAAATCTGTAAACCATAAATTATTTAAATGGGTTGTTGGTGCTCTAAAATTACATTATAGTAGTTTTCAATATACAGTCTAGAACCGTTGCTATTTGCTACTTGTTGGATCAAACTATAATTTTCCAAAAGGTTGCAGCTGACAAAAGACATATGAGAAGAAAAACTCTCCATCATGCTACATATACTATATTATCAAACGTATTGGGACATCTACCTTTACACACACATGAACTTTAATGGCATCCCAGTCTTCGTCCATAGGGTTCAATATTGAGTTGGCCCACCCTTTGCAGCTATGACAGCTTCAACTCTTCTGGGAAGGCTGTCCACAAGGTTTAGGAGTGTGTCTATGGGAATGTTTGACCATTCTTCCAGAAACACATTTGTGAGGTCAGGCACTGTTGTTGGACTAGAAGGCCTTGCCTAATTTACCCCAAGGGTGTTCTGTTGGGTTGAGGTCAGGACTCTGTGCAGGCCAGTCAAGTTCCTCCACCCCAAACTCGCTCTTTCAAGTCTTTATGGACCTTGCTGGAATGTTGGAACAGGAAGGGGCCATCCCCAAAATGTTCCCACAAGATTTGGAGCATGAAATTGTCCAAAATGTCTAGGTATGCTGACGCCTTAAGAGTTCCCTTCTCTAAGGGGTCAAGCCCAACACCTGAAAAACAACCCCACATCATAATCCCCCCTCCACCAAATGATTTGGACCACCACACAAAGCAAGGACCATAAGGACATGGATGAGCGAGTTTGGGGTGGAGGAACTTGACTGGTCTGCACAGAGTGGTGACCTCAAACCGATAGAACACCTTTGTGATTAATTAGAGTGGAGACTGTGAGCCAGTCCTTCTTGTCCACATCAGTGCCTGACCTCACAAATGCGCTTCTGGAAGAATGGTCAAACATTCCCATAGACAAACTCCTAAACCTTGTGGACAGCATTCCCAGAAGAGTTGAAGCTGCTATAGCTGCAAAGGGTGGGCCAGTTCAATATTGAACCCTACGGACTAAGACTGGGATGCCATTAAGGTTCATGTGCATGTAAAGCCTAAGACTTTTGACACTATAGTGTATGTGATTAGGATTAGTTAAAGCGGAGTTCCACCCAAAAGTAGAACTTCTGCTCATCGAATACCCCCCCCCCCCCCCGGTGCCACAATTGACACCTTTGGGGGGTGGGGGACAGGTATCCTTTCCCACTTCTGGGAGTCCGGGCAGCGGCCCCTGACGTCAGCGCTGGGATCACTCCTCCCTCCCCTGGCCAGGAGGGGATAGGGGCGGGCCTCGTGCATGCACAGTAGGGTTTCCGGCGTGAAGCCAAAAGGCTACACTGCCGAGTACCCGCAATGGTGGCGGCAGCACCCGACAGCTGATGTAAACATCAGCTCCGGGTGGCGACATTGCTGGACTCCAGGTCAGGTAAGTGTTCATTTATTAAAAGCCAGCAGCTGCAGTATTTGTAGCTGCTGTTTTTATTTATTTATTTTTTTGGGCAGAACACCGCTTTAACAAATGTTCTCAATAATCTTATTGCAAACTGTGTACTAAGTACATAGAACAATTTTTCCCTGTGTCTGAGCTGTTTACTTAGATTTGTCTCTTATTCCTCTACTGTATCTAATGACTGCCTAGGTGACACAAGAGATTCTCTGGATGGATCAGTAATTTTACAGGGGGAGTTTTATTCATGTGATTATTTGCTTGATGTTCTCTAGGCTGCTGTTTCTGGAGAGGGACTCATTTTGCCATTGTCCTAAACATAATCATTATTGTGTGTTGTTTCTTTTTGTGCCCCCGGCTATTTTGTTGAGTGGAAAACCAGAAACGATATCAATTCAGTATCATGTTGATGTGATTATTTCCTCGAAGTTATCGTGACAGCTGCTGTGTCTGGAGAGGGACACATTATACTTTGTCTGCTGCTGTAATGTAAATTTTAAATTGTTATTATAAACATAAACTGTATATATTTTTGCCACTAGCTATTTTGTTGTGTGAAAAGCCAGAAACTATTTCAATTTATGATTATGGATACCATCAAGACCCATACACCGGAGGAAACTGATGGAAAAATTGAGATTTTAACAAAGGAAGCTGAAGATAAAAATGAAGTTAAAGAAAGAGAATTTGAAGAAAAACACAGTGATGACTCTCCACCTACAACTCTTCACAGTTCTGAAGATATTAAAGCCCTGAACACTCTAAGAGAAGAGTAAGTAGTACAAGAGAACATGGATACTGTATTATAGTTCACTCCTTTGTAATAGAACTGCAGTATAAGTGTAGTTCTGGTATACATAATTGAAGATAATCTTGAATTTCTCAGGCTTTTCTGAGTGGCAGCCGGATGGGAATAAATATTTAATAGATTGATTTTGGAATTTACTGAGTTGACAGTTAAGTCTGTGTTACTGCATACCTGGATTTTGTTGATAATAAATGCACATGTTTTGCCAAGCTTGTCTAGGTAATCAAGCCAGAGTAAGGCCTCGTACACACGAGAAACTCGACGGGCGAAACATCGTTTCCTCGTCGAGTTCCTTGTGAAGCCGTCGAGAAACTCGACAAGCCAATTTTCTCTATTCCCGTCAAGGAAATAGAGAACTTGCTCTCTTTTTGGCTCGTCGAGTTTCTCGACAGTTTCCTCGACGGAAATGTACACACGACTGATTTCCTCGGCAAAAAAATATCTCGCAGCAAGTTTCTTGCTGGTTTTTGCCGAGAAACTCGGTCGTGTGTACGAGGCCTGAGTGTCATGAAAGACCATTGCACCCTAATGAGTTGCACCAAAATTAATTACATCCCCCCCCACCTCCTTCCCCATTATCCTACCTGCAGTAACTGTTTCTTGTTGTATGGTAAAAGAACCCTCCAAATAACGTTACAATGCCCTTTTATGGTTGGTGTCTGATGCCAACTCTGAAGCCTCGTACATATGATCGGTTTTCCCGGCAGGAAAACTGCCAGGAGAGCATTTGGGCACGCTGTGTGTATGCTCCTTAGCAGTTTTCCCGACAGGAAAACAGCCGAGAATCCCGATGGGCAAAATGGAGAACCCTGCTCTCTATTTTATCATCACGTTTCCCGGCAGAGTGTTTCCTGCTGAGAAAACCGGTCGTCTGTATGCTTACCTGTCCCAGGTAAACCCGCGCATGCTCGATAAGAGTTTGACGCATGCGCGGTAGCATACAAGTTTAGTGTGGGGTGTAGCAAGATGGCACGACGGCATCTCGTTCTTGCAATTCAAAATAATGGCTGTTCTTTTGAATGGCCATCTGTATGCACGGCAAGCTTGCCAGGAACTCCGTCAGGAAAACCAATGTTTTTTTCCTGACGGGATTCCCGGCTGTGTGTACAGGGCCAGAGTCCCCTACTAACCCACTGAAACCATTGGTGTCCCTCTTTTTTTGGAACCACATAACAGACATAGTGTCCTGGTATATAGCTTTTGGCATTGCTCAAAGCAAAGGTGAAAGTATATCCCTGTGTCTTAGAGAATGAGGCGACATGACTAAGCCCTGGTGGCCAGGGCAAAATGCATTAGGGTGTGTGGTGTGATGGAGACATGTAGGCTGAGGCTGCTCCTTAGGCTGGGTTTACACATGCGTGGTGCGAATTGAAGCTCAGTTTTCACAGCTAATTGGCAAAGTATTTTTTCTGCATTTCAGGTCAGTTTTTAGTCAGGATTGCATCAGTATAAGGTCAGGTTTACATCAGAATCAGCTTAGGATTTTATCCTGTTCACAACTGAATGACATGTGCGATTCAGAAGCGTTCCCATAGAAGTCAGTGGGCCTGAATTCACACCTGAAACGGACCGCATTGCTCAGAAAACTGACAGGACTAATTTTCAATTCGCACTGAATCCCCAACCCGGGTGCAACGCACATTTATGTACAGGAACAATAGAAAGCAATGTTCTTTCACATGTCATGGGAATTGGATCTGGTTCAAAACGCATCCAATTTGCATATGTGTGAACCTAGCCTTATTGTTTATTCACCTAGGCTGTTCGGGAGTAGCAGTGATTTTTTTTTTCTTCACATAACAGACATAGACTTGAAGAACTTCACTGCAATCATCCCCACATCGCCAGCCACCAACCCAAAAGAAAAAAGGGGTCTGCACCCGACAAAGACTACCACCCAGTGACATCACGGGCAGCCTCTCCCCCGTGACATCTTCGACCCAGCTTGCCCTGGGTGGCGGAGCTGTCAAATGGTGGTAGCCTTTGGCGGGTGCAGGCTTTTTTTTTTTTTTAAAGGTCAGCAACCCGGCATTCATCTTGATTGACAATGGATCTAAATTGAGAGACATTGTTTTTGGCTTTTTTATAAAGGACTGTGTGTATAGTTATTTACTTTTTGACACATGAAGGGGACCTGGGATCTGGAAGTCCCATTGTTAAAGGGGCTTCCGGATTCCAATAAGCCAATCCCCCCAACCCCCACAACCACCAGGCCAAGGTTGTGGGGAAAGGTCCCCTTATCCTCATCAACATGGGAACCAGGGGTTTTTGGGGGGAAAAGCACCCCCCCATGTTGCCTGGTATAGTTTAGGGGGGGCACAAGCTGGTCTCCCCCGTTTCCTAGCCTGCCAGGCTGCATGGTTGTATAAGAACCAAGTATGGATTTTGAGGGGGACGCCATATTTATTTAAAAAAAAAAATATTTTGGTGTTTTTTACACCAAATTATTTCCGTCAATAATTTTTTTTACGTTCAGCTGTCAGTGGGGAACCCCTCTGACAGCTGATGACTTTTCTGTTGTTAAGGATGTCACAGCCGGCTTGCCGCCCGCTCCTTAACAACCAGCTATTCACTGGTTGCTAAGGATGCTGGCGGCCTTTGCTTAGAAAAAAGAAACGCTGGGCAAAGCAGAGTTTAGGAGAGTGTTGGAGCTGTCAGCATTTTTTCTGCCAAAATGCTGCTGCTCCAGAACACGCTGGCAGTGTTTTTTTTTTCTGCCACTAAAATCTCCTGCCACAAAACGCTGCTAAAAACACATAGGATAACATGCAGTGGAGTTTAGCGGCAGGAAAAAATAAATAAAAAATCTGAAGCCATAAACACACCCAGTGTGCATGAGGCCTTAAAGGGGTTGTAAAGGTTTGTTTTTTAATTTCTAAATAGGTTACTTTAAGCTAGTGCATTGTTGGTTCACTTACCTTTTCCTTCAATTTCCCTTCTAAATGTTTTTTTTTCTTTGTCTGAATTTCTCACTTCCTGTTCCTCCTCAGTAAGGTGTTCTAAATGACTTTCCACCACTCGGATGATGGTGGAAAGCTTACTGAGGAGAAACAGGAAGTGAGAAATTCAAACAAAGAAAAAAAACATTTAGAAGGGAAATCGAAGGAAAAGGTAAGTGAACCAACAATGCACTAGCTTAAAGGAACCAATTTAGAAAATAAAAAACGACCTTTTTCAACCCCTTTAAGGACCTATGTAGTACTGCTCTCGTGGCATTCGGCTTACTTAATCTGCTTTTGCTACAGTTTATTCCTAAATTAAAAGAAACAGACATTGTAAAAATGTACTTTATCTATTTATGTACATAATTTCCTTTTTATTGATTATTTTGTCTGTTTTACTTCTTCAAGGCTGGAGAAAGTGAATACAAAGGATTATATAACATCTCTATCAAATCACTTGATTTCATATGGATGTAAGTGCTGTTAATTAAAACGTTAAAGTGGACCTTTATTCATTTTTTCATCTTTATATCTATTGAATCTCCCTTGTTGTTTTAACTTTGCATACTGCCACTAAATACCTTAATACAGCCCACTTCCTGTTTCTTGTCTGGTCATTAGCCTAGGCTTATGACAACATGCACAGCTCTCTCTCTCTCTCTCTCTCTCTCTCTCTCTCTCTCTCTCCCACTCTTGTGAGTTTGCAAGGAAGGGAGGGGGGATGAGTCATAAGAGGGCTAATGAGAGCTGCAGAGCTGGAGGCGTGTGTCTGTGTATATCCAGGAAGTGAACAAGCAGCAGCTTCAGCTGCCCACGGTTAAAATGGATGCAGCCAGACTTAGTGGAGGGAGATTTCTGCAGCCATTTTTGGCAAGTACAGAATCACAGTATATATAAAATAATATACAAAGCAGTTGGAGGGAAGCTTCAGAATGGCAAAGATGTTTTTATTACAAACTATGTGAGCAAACTACAGTTCCTCTTTAATAGCCACTAAATGGGTCAGCGGTATTACATAGTGTTAATTTTACTGATATAATATGCAATGAGATTTGGGAATACGTTTTAGGCAGGGCTTTTTTTCAGGGGGAACTTGGGGGAACTCAGTTCCACCACCTCTGGCTCAGACCCTTTGGTGCCTGCTCACCACAATCACTTGTAAACACAGAAGTCTGGTTTCTGTGTTTGCAGGTGACAGCTCTGCACTCTGTGTGTAACCCCCCTGAACTCTGCACTCTGTATGTAATGCAATTCTGGTATTTAATGCCCCTTTAAGACCCTTCTACTGTTTGTGAAATCTGAACGGGTCGTGGTTGAGTTCCTGCACCTATTTTCTGAGGAAAAAAGCTCTGGTTTTAGGTATAGAAAAAAGAAATATATACTGTACTTGGGGCCCTTTGAATAGAAGGTGCAGTTTTAGAGGAAGCAAGGCTGTTTTCTTAATTTTTCTCATCCCAGCGAGCATTGTATTATTTAGAGAACACGGTTTTCCTCAACACAAAATAAATTGCCACATATGAAGGCAGTTTGAGGAAAAAAGCTACAGATATCATTATACCTAGAGAAATAGCCATTTTTTATTGACAGAAAACGACCATATTCCAACAAAGAAGGGTCACATGGTGAGTTGAGGAATTATTCTAATAAATCTCAGTTTAAGGACAATAAATCAGATCTTTGGTAGTAGAGCAGTTTTAGCAAATTTTCAGGCCATCTCAGGTTCTGGATTCTGCACAGATATATGGATTTTAATTCAAAAGAGTATGAATGTTTCAGATCAAAAAGAGAAGAAACCATTATTTCTGAGACTTTCATTGGTCTTTATGAGAATTCTTTATAAAAAAATTATTATACTCAAAGGAGACAGTGGGAGCTACAAAGCGGGAGTTACAGCAATTATCTTATGGTGTCTAGTCTCAAATCCTGCCCATGTTGTTACACTATGGTATTTAATTACTAAAACTGCGTTTTATTAAAAAGGAATTTGAAAAAGCAGTACTTATATCCACACTGAGCCCTTTAAATTCAATTGCAGTTTTACAGAAAAAACAACCCCCTTTGTGCACAAAGATACCCAGGCTATGTATAAGCATGCTGATGTTATTGTCGTACCTCTGAAAATCACTTTGAATGAAAGTGGATCACTTTTAAGAGGCGCCTGACAGGCGGTGAGCAGGTGACAGATCACCTACACTATATTACCAAAAGTATTGGGACGCTTGCCTTTACATGCACAGGACCTTTAATGGCATCCCAGTCTTAGGCCTCGTACACACGACCGTTTTCCTCGACAGAATCCATCAAGAAACTTGGTGGCAGAGCTTTTTTGCCGAGGAAAACGGTCGTGTGTATGTTTTGCATCAAGGAAACTGTCGAGGAACTCAACGAGAAAAAAAGAGAACAAGTTCTCTTTTTCCTCAACGGGAGTCTCAATTTCCTCGTGTTCCTCGTCGGGCTGGTTTTCGACGAGAAACACGTTCGTGTGTATGCTAAGAAACTCATGCATGCTCAGAATAAAGTATGAGACGGGAGCGCACCTTCAGTAAAAGAAGCGTTTGTAATGGAGATAACACATTTGTCACGCTGTAACAGTCTGAAAAGTGCAAATTGTTTCTTACCAAACTTTTACTTAACACGCAGTAACATGAGATTAACAAAAGCAGCCCCAAGGGTTGTGCCAGTGAAATCGAATTTCCCCTGCCGTTGTATGTGTTGTACATCACTGCGTTTGAGAACGAGGAGATTTGGTTGACAGTGTGTACGCAAAGAAAGCTTGTCAAGTTTCTCCACAAGCCTAACAAGGAACTCGTCAAGGAAAACAATGTTTCATTTACGACGAGTTCCTCGGTCGTGTGTACGAGGCCTTAGTCTGTAATGTTCAATATTGAGTTGGCCCATCCTTTGCAGCTATAACAGCTTCAACTCTTCTGGGAAGGCTGTCCACAAGGTTTAGGAGTGTGTCTATGGGAATGTTTGACCATTCTTCCAGAAGTACATTTGTGAGGTCAGGCACTGATGTGGACAAGAAGGCCTGGCTCACAGTCTTCACACAGATTCATCTCAAATGTGTTGTATTGGGTTGAGGCCAGTCCAGTTCCTCCTCCCCAAACTCACTCATCCATGTCTTTATGGACCTTGCTTTGTTCACTGATCCAAATCATTTGGTGGACGAGGATTATGGTGTGGTTTTTTTTTCAAAGGGTTTAAGCTTGGCCCCTTAGTTCCAGTGAAGGAAATCCTTAAGGTGTCAGCATACTAAGACATTTTGAACAATTTCATGCTCCCAACTTTGTGGGAACAGTTTGGGGACGGCCCCTTCCTGTTCCAACATGACTGCACAAAGCAAGGTCCATAAAGACGTGGATGAGTGAGTTTGGGGTGGAGGAACTTGACTGGACTGCACAAAGTCCTGACCTCAACCTGATATTACACCCTTAGGATGAATTGGAGCAGAGACTGGGAGACAGGCCTTTTCGTTCACATCCGTGCCTGACCTAACAAATGTGCTTCTGGAAGAATGGTCAAACATTCCCATAGACACACTCCTAAACCTTGTGGACAGCCTTCCCAGAAGAGTTGAAGCTGTTATAGCTGGAAAGGGTGGGCCAACTCAATACTGAACCCTACAGACAAAGACTGGGATGCCATTAAAGTTCATGTGTGTAAAGGCAGGTGTCCCAATACTTTTGGTAGTATAGTGTATTTTGTAATATTGCACCACTGGGGCACAGCCATATTTGCTTAAGTGGGTCGCATTTAGCTGCCATACTGCTTTCCGAATGCGATGGGGTATAATTTTTTAAGCAAAGCATCACAACCACTGCATGGACATACCCCTGTCTGGCTGCCATTGAAACTTGAGGTGGGAAGTTGGGGATTGGTTAAAGTGCAGCGCAACAACCTGGTTTTTCCACCCCCAAAATGCAAGCCTAAACAAGCCCTTATGCCCCGTACACACGAGCGGTTTTCCCGTCAGGAAAAAAAGATTGTTTTCCAGATGGAATTCCTCCCAAGCCTGCCTTGCATACACACGGACACACAAAAGTTCTCTGAACATTCGAGCGTTAAGAACGCAGTGACGTACAACACTACGACGAGGCGAGAAAAAGAAGTTCAATGCTTCCGAGCATGCGCCAAATTGTTTCCGAGCATTTTTTTCCCGTCGGAATTCCATACAGACGAACAGTTTTTCCGCTAGGATTTTTTCCTGTTGGGGAAAAAAAAGATCCTGCTCTCTTTTTTTCCCGCCAGTTTTCCAGTAGGAAAAAGTCAGATGGAGCATACACACGGTCGGGATTCCCGGCCAAAGGCTCTCATCTGAGTTTTTCAGATGGAAAACCGGATGTGTGTACGGGGCATTACTTTTTTTGGGATCTACAAAGTTCTCACAGTTCCTGAGGTGCAGAAAAATACAAGCATGCAGAATTCACAAGTGGCTTTGCTACTTTCTGTGCTCTTATACTGCAAGTAGATTGGCAAGCATAAATTGGTATCCCATGCTACCCTAGAGTTGTGACCCTCTCTGACACTAGCTGGTGCTGTGCATACTGTATACCATTTAATGATTCTGAGTTCCAATAGGAGAAACAAATACTTTATGTAGATACTGAAATGCTGATATTCCCATGAATCCTAGAATTCATGATGCATATAAATGGCTAATTAGTCTGGTTGTTGAGTTTGCTACAGGAACATATTCACTTATCGAGGGCTTGAGTAGATCTTATGAAAAACAATAGAAACGTACAACAAATATGTTTGTACATTTAAGTGCATAATGTTTGTTTGGTTGGAAGTCTACATTTTCTGTAATGGTAATCCTTGTTTTTTATTCTTATTTCAGCTCTGTTTGTTACAGAAAAAATTACCTTTTCACTGGAATCCGCCAATGACGGTATTACATATATGCAGTCAGCTGAACCAGATTTTCATATGGTTCCCAACATTGATGATTTTTTTCATCAAGTACAGGACAGCGGAACAATAAAAGTAAGTTACAATAGCCTCACATATCTTACTTGCTGCTCTTAAGCCTCGTACACACGACCGAGTTTCTCGGCAAAAAACAGCAAGAAACTTGCTGGGAAATATTTTTTTGCCGAGGAAACCGGTCGTGTGTACATTTTCGTTGAGGAAACTGTCGAGAAACTTGACAAGCCAAAAAGAGAGCATGTTCTCTATTTCCTCGACGGGAATGGAGAAACTTGCCTTGTCGAGTTCCTCGACAGCCTAACAAGGAACTCGACGAGGAAAACAATGTGTTTCGCCCGTCGAGTTCCTCGGTCGTGTGTACGAGGCTTCAGCTATTCCTCATTAAACCTCATTACTTTCTTTAACCACTTCAATACATGGTTATTTCACCCCCTTCCTGCCCAGGCCAATTTTCAGCTTTCAGGGCTCTCGTACTTTGAATGGCAATTGCGCGGTCATGCAACACTGTACCCATATGACATTTTTATAAAAAAAATTCACACAAATACAGTGTTCTTTGGGGGTAATTGATCACCACAAATAGAGATTTCTTTGGTGGTATTTAATCACCACAGGTTTTTTTTTTTTTTTTTTGCTAAATGAAAATTGACCCAAAATTTTGAAAAAATAAGCTTTTTTCTTTGTTTCTGTTAACAAAATGTGCAAATAAATAATCTTTCTTCATAAATTTAGGCAGAACTGTATTCTGCTACATTTCTTTGATGAAAATAACCCAAATTGTTTTTTATTAGTTGGCCTGTAGGAAAGTTATGGAGTTCACAAACTATGGTATATACAGGATCTCACAAAAGTGAGTAAACCCCTCACATTTTTGTAAAATATTTTATTCTATCTTTTCATGTGACAACACTGAATAAATGACAGCTTGTATAACAGTGTCAATTTGCTGTCCCCTCAAAATAACTCAACAAACAGCCATTAATGTCTAAACCGCTGGCAACAAAAGTGAGTACACCCCCAAGTGAAAATGTCCAAATTGGGCCCAATTAGCCATTTTCCCTCCCAGTGTCATGTGATTCGTTGGTGTTACAAGGTCTTAGGTGGGAATGGGGAGCAGGTGTGTTAAATTTGGTATTATCACTCTCACTCTCTTATACTGGTCACGAAGTTCAACATGGCACCTCTCGCTCTCACTCTCCCATACTGGCCACTGGAGTTCAGCATGGCACCTTGTGGCAAGGAACTCTCTGATGATCTGAAAAAAATGAATTGTTGCTCTACATAAAGACGTCATAGGCTATAAGAATATTGCCAAGACCCAGAAACTGAGCAGCAGCATGGTGTCATACAGCAGTTTAACAGGAAAGGTTCCACTCAGAACAGGCCTCGCCATGGTCGACCAAAGAAGTTGAATGCACATGCTCAGCATCTTATCCAGAGGTTTTCTTTTGAAAATAAACGTATGAGTGCTGCCAGCATTGCTGCAGAGGTTGAAGGGGTGGGCTGGTCAGCCTGTTAGTGCTCATACCATACGCCACACACTGCATGGCAACCAGATGAGGAGTACCAAGACAAGTGTGTCTTGCCTACAGTGAAGCATGGTGGTGGGAGTGTCATGGTCTGGGGCTGCCTGAGTGCTGCCGGCACTGGGGAGCTACAGTTCATTGAGGGAACCATGAATGCCAACATGTACTGTGACATACTGAATCAGCGCATGATCCCCTCCCTTTGGAGACTGGGCCACAGGGAAGTATTCCGACATGATAGAGACCCCAAACACACCTCCAGGATGACCACTGCCTTGCTAAAGAAGCTGAGGGTAAAGGTAATGGACTGGCCAAGCATGTCTCCAGACCTAAACCCTATTGAGCATCTGTGGGGCATCCTCAAACGGAAGGCGGAGGAGCGCAAGGTCTCTAACATCCACCAGATCTGTGATGTTGTCATGAAGGAGTGGAAGAGGACTCCAGTGGCAACCTGTGAAGCTCTGGTGAACTCCATGCCTAAGAGGGTTAAGGTAGTGCTGAAAAATAATTGTGGCCACTCAAAATATTGACACTTTGGGTGACATTTGGACATTTTCACTTAGGGGTGTACTCACTTTTGTTGTCAGCGGTTTAGACATTAATGGCTGTGTGTTGAGTTATTTTGAGGGGACAGCAAATGTACACTGTTATACAAGCTGTACACTCACTACTTTACATTGTAGCACAGTGTCATTTCTTCAGTGTTGTCACATTAAAAGATATAATAAAATATTTACAAAAATGCGAGGGATGTACTAACTTTTGTGAGATACTGTATATCTGAAAATCAATCAATCCTGATGTACTGAGACCCAAAAACACCAGGACTTTACAAATATCCCCCAAATGACCTTTTTGGTAAGTAGACAGTCTTAGGTATTTAGTAAGAGGCATTGCACATTTTTTGAAGTTGTAATTTTATTTGGTCACAGTTTTGGAAAAGTAAGAAACACATTTTTTACATACTATCACCAGTGCAGTACCATAATATAGGGGTAGCGGTGACCAGGGACACTGACTGGTAACAGAATGTTAAAAAAAAAATGTTTTTAATTTTTTTCTTTTCTTTTTTTTATAGATATAATATTTACATACTGTGACCAGACCAATAAAGTGTTACCATGGTAACACTGTACCACTCTGGGGAATTGATCATGATTTTTTTATTTATATACTATGTTTGCTCATAGCAGTGAGTTTCACTGCTATAAGCAAATATTTTGACTGAATGACCGTGTATAGACACTATCTATTGTTGTGATTAGCTGTAATTGGCCACAGTTAATCACATGGTACAGATGGGTTGCGATTGGCCCTGTCTGTACCATGTGATCACTGTGGCCAATTACAGGTAGCAACACTAATTGTTTACAATGAATGAATGTGATTTCCTGTTATTGGTTTTACAGTGGTCACGTGAGTGGCAGTGAGTGGGCCAGTACACTGATCAACTGTTCGATAGACACAGTGGGTGACAGATCATGCCGGAGCACGGCCCATTCTAGGAAGAACATCATATGACATCCTCCCGGAAAAATAGAGTTGCCGCCCGCCCGCCCATCATTTTACAAAAACATGGGCGGGAGGCATTTAAAGTGTATCTAAATCCCCAAACTGTTTTTATTTTATTTAAGGGAGAGTAGGAAAGGATTAAAATCCACTTCAGATTTGTTTGCCATCTCCATCCCATTGGGGGGATTTCCTTTCACTTTCTGTCTTGTAAACTGAAAAAGAAATGAAGGAAATTTCCCCAAAGTGAGGGAAATACCCTCTTAGTAGTTGTCATTTGAAAAACTGTCCTCATTGAAAGATTTTTTGATGAAAAAAGCTAAATTATCAATATTGACTTACTTCTGGTCCCCCGTAGGGGCGCAGAAGGCAGTAAAAAATTGACAGGGGTTCTAACTGTTCCTATTCTATCCAAAAATAAAAACAAAAAAGTTTTGATTTTAGATACACTAGCAAAAGAAGAAACCAATCACTTAGCTACAAAATCTTTGACATTTGTTATTTTGATTTTAGTGTTTTTCAATCTGCAGCTTACCAATCATTAGATGTGGTGTCTGCATTCATGTTTTTTTTTTTTTTTCAAGGTTTTTTTTTCCTTCTATTTTCACATGGCGATCTGACCAGTAATACACCTTCTGTATTAGAGTGCCTCCACTCTGGATGAAGGAGCAACAGAAACACTTTTGGACAGTCTGGGGAGAGGGGAGTGTTAGATGTACTAACAGATTTAAATACAAAAGTAGATTGAAGCCAAACTCCAGCTAACACCTTTTAAACAATGTTGTTCATTTTGGGATAAAGGCAATATAATAAACAAAATAAAGTGTAAATATCAGCTTGAGCTATTGATGTATGTTAACAATAGCATTTTTTGTATTTAAAAACAAATCAGACAGTCTACAAAATGTAAGTCTACAGCTCAAAATGAGAATTTAGAATATTAAAGCGGAGTTCCACCCTAAAAATGAACTTTCTATCAACAGCTTGCCTTTAATGTAAAAAAAAAAAAAATGTCTTACTCACTTCTATCTGGCTGTTACTAGGCATAATTTGTAATCTGCCCAGTTCCTGGTCCTAGGTGGTTCAACTTCCTTTCCTAAGACCCCATTGCCTCCTGGGAAATGATGACACTCATTTCCCAGGAGTCTCTCTGGGCATTACTGTGCCTAAAAATCTCCCATTTTGCACCTCTCCCTGAAAACCAGGAAGAAAAAAGAACTGGGCTTCACATGCCTACACATATGATGGATACGGCCACAACATGAGCTGGAGGATATAAGGCAAGTGTTTGCAATGATTTCTGGAATGATTGGGGAGCTATTAATATGTTTTAGGGACTATTTAATGGGATTCATTTTAGCTTGCAAAAAAAATAAAAAATTATGCCCGGAATCCCGCTTTAATATGAAAAACGTCATATTTACATGACTAAAAGTAAACAAAATCATTGCAATTTTTTAAAGAAAAAAATATATACAAATACCACTATACATTCCTTTTAACCGCTTGGCACCCCTCCGCACGCAGATATACGTCTGCAGCATGGCACGGGCAGGCAAAAGAACGTATATATACGTCCCCTTTAAGATCGTGGAATTGTGGACGCGTGCCACCGCAAGCTCCGTGGCATCGACCGCGGGTCTCGCGCATACTCGCGATCGTGTCACGGTGAAGAAGAAGGGGGAAATGCTTATGTAATCAAGCATTTCCCCAGTCTTACTAGTGACAGGACAGTGTACACAGCTTCCTGTAATTGAAGGCTGTGATCACTGTAGTGTCACACACAGCCCAACCCCCCACATTAGAAGCACTCCCTAGGCACACTTAACCCCTTCAGCGCCACCTAGTGGTTAACCCCTTCACTGCCAGTATCATTTTCACTGTAATCAGTTCATTTTTATAGCACTGTTCGCTGTAAAAATTACAATGGTCCCAAAAATGTGTCAAAAGTGTCCGATGTGTCCGCCATAAAGTTGCAGTCATGATAAAAATCGCAGATCGCCGCAATTACTAGTAAAAAAAAAATAATAATGCCATAATTCTATCCGCTATTTTGTAGACACTATGGGCCAGATTCACGAATATTTGCGGCCGTGTAACGTAACCCGTTTACGTTACACCGCCGCAAGTTTTCAGTGTAAGTGCCTGATCCACAAAGCACTTACCTGTAAACTTGTGGCGGTGTATCGTAAACACGTCCGGCGCAAGCCCGCCCAATTCAAATGGGGCGTGTACCATTTAAATTAGGCGCGCTCCCACGCCGGACGTACTGCGCATGCTCAGTTTTGAAATTCCCGCCGTGCTTTGCGCGATGTGACGTAATTTTTTAGAACGGCGACGTGCGTAGCGTCCATTTGTATTCCCGGACGTCTTACGCCAAAACAAAAATAATTTGAAATTCGACCCGGGAACGACGGCCATACTTTAACATGGCTCGACTAAAATTAAGCCATGTTAAAGGAGGCCTAACTTTGCGAAGTGAAAGAATTACTAGCGACGACGTAACGATGGGAAAAACCTTTGTGGATCGCCGTAACTGCTAATTTGCATACCGGACGCTGGAATACGACGCAAACTCCCCCCAGCGGCGGCCGAAGTATTGCATCCTAAGATCCGACGGTGTAAGGCCCCATACACACAAGAGGATTTATCCGCAGATACGGTCCAGCGGACCGTATCCGCGGATAAATCCTCTCGAGGATTTCAGAAGATTTCTATGCGATGGCGTGTACACACCATCGCATTGAAATCCGCGCTGAAATCCTCTGCCGATGACGTGTCTCGCCGTCGCCGCTATTATGACGCGGCGACGGGCGCGACGCTGTCATATAAGGAATTCCACGCATGCGTCAAATCATTACGACGCGTGCGGGGAATCCCTTTGGACGAATGGATCCGGTAAGTCTGTACAGACGAGCGGATCCATCCGTTGGAATGGATTCCAGCAGATGGATTTGTTGAGCATGTCAGCAAATATCCATCTGCTGGAAATCCATCCCAGGGGAGATTTCTCCGCGGATAAATATCCGACGGAGTGTACACACCATAGAATCTATCCGCAGAAACCCATTTGATGGGATTTATCTGCGGATAGATTCTATGGTGTGTATGGGGCCTAAGTCTATTACACCTGTCGGATCTTAGGGCTATCTATGCAGAACTGATTCTATGAATCAGCCGCATAGATACGACAGGAGATACGACGGTGTATCAGGAGATACGCCGTCGTATCTCCTCTGTGAATCTGGCCCTATAACTTTTGCACAAACCAATCAATATATACGCTTATTGCGATTTTTTTTACCAAAAATATGTAGAAGAATACGTATAGGCTTAAACTAAGGAAAAAATATTGAATTTTTTTCAAAATTGTCGCTCTACTTTTGTTTATAGCACAAAAAATAAAAACCGCAGAGGTGATCCAATTATAGAAAAATGAAGCTCTATTTGTGGGGAAAAAAAGGACATCAATTTTGTTTGGGAGCCACGTCGTACGACCGTGCAACTGTCAGTTAAAGCGCCGCAGTGCCGAATCGCAAAAAGTGGCCTGGTCTTTGACTAACAAAATGGTCCGGGGCTGAAGTGGTTAATAAAGAGATTGAAAAGAGGTCAGCCTGCACACTGACACTGAATTAGCCAAAGAAATCGTGTGAAAGCTGCTATTTGTTGGCATTCTCCAGTCTTTGGTGCACATCAAACTGGTAGCTTTGCTGAGCTCCACAAGTTTTTGATAAAAGTTGGGGAAAATGTCAAGCTGTTTCAGCCTGCAGGAAAAAAACTTTTCTAGTTCCCACCAGCATTATTGTCGGTGACACAGTGTATCAATGGCTAGAGTGTCATAAAGAGCATCTGAGTGAACTATAGAAGGTTATTTCACATGCCACCCTCCACACTTAGTTGTGACGGATGTACTAGTTGTTTGGGAGCAATGTTTTCCTTTTCTGCCTTACCGAATTTTATGACACTTCATATAGCCCCCAGTGTCAGAATCACAGTAGAATGAGACAATAAAAAAGATTTCTCTACTATAGGTAGAGGAATATTTTAACAGACTACATAAAATATGAATTCTTGTGCTTGTTCACAACCTTCATACTTATGGTAAATCAAACAGATTGGGTCATAGTGACACATTTTATACGTCCCTAAGGTCAGACGACAGTAAATATCTGACTTAGACTGGCTCATTCCCTGGTGACCAGAGTTTTTCATTTTTAATGTGTGGATCAAAGAGAGATCCAGAAAATAAACTGCTCTGAAAAAATATTTTTAGTACGGATGCCTTCTATGGTGCTTGAAGAATGCATGCATAGTATATCTACTTTATTTTATGAGTGCTTCTTAATGCTATCCTGCTGGAAGGGTTTCCAGAAGCCACTGAGCTATATAAAATATTTAATAGGAGAGCTTATTAGAAAATGTTCTTCCCCAGATACATGGTGAGACTTCAGTGTTTGCTTCTGCTAGTGTAAGCAATGTACTAACATTAAGTACACAATATATAAATAAATCCATTGAAGGTGAAATGATTTGGGGATATACAATATATGCCTTCCATTCCCCATTTGTCATAATTCACTATTCATCCAAAAGCATACTACACATACATAATATTACCACCATCGCTGATTAATATAAAGTGTACTTATATAACATTAGTAAAACAACATGATTTTTCATTTCAAGCCAGAGTCCCATTGTTAGTACTAAAATTACTTTGATTTGTGTTGCAGTCTATTACATCCCCCAAGATTAAACATGCATTAGTTAAATCCTTAATATACAGAGGCACCCACACGTAATTGTTTGTAAGCCGTTCAGAGTTCATCTTTTTTAATCTTTTTATTTATTTATTTAATTTTTGTTGTTCAGAGTTCATCTTTAAAAAATACACATAGTAAATGTCACAATGGGGCAGATCCACAGCGATCTGCACCCGCGCAGCGTATCAGAGATACGCTACGCCGCCGTACCTTACCTGGCTTTAGTTCGAATCCAGGAAGATTTCGCGCCGTAAGTTACGGCGGCGTAGTCTATCTCTGGTGGCGGCATTCAAATCGACGATTAGGGGGCGTGTTTCATTTAAATGAAGCGCGTCCCCGCGCCGAATGAACTGCGCATGCATCGTCCCGAAATTTCCCGCCGTGCATTGTGCTAAATGACGTCGCTAGGACGTCATTTTTTTTAACATAGACGTGAGTTACTTACATTACGATTCACGGACGACTTACGCAAAAAAAAAGCAAAAAAAAAAAATTTTCAAATGACACGCGGGAACGACGGCCATACTTAACATGGCAAGTCTAACTATACGCCGCAAAAAAACAGCTTTAACTATACGCCGGAAAAAGCCGACTAGAGACGACGTAAGAGAATGCGACGGCCGCGCATACGTTCGTGGATCGTCGGAAATAGCTCATTTGCATACCCAACGCGGAAAACGACGCGAACTCCACCCAGCGGACGCCGAAGTATTGCATCTACGATCCGAAGACGTAAGAAGCCGTACGCCTGTCGGATCTAACCCAGATGCCGTCGTATCTTGGTTTGAGGATTCAAACTAAAGATACGACGCAGGAAATTTGAAAGTACGCCGGCGTATCAGTAGATACGCCGGCGTACTCTCTCTGTGGATCTGCCCCAATGTCTTTATTTTGGCTGTGGCTATTGCAGCTCAAATGTTTCTAGACTTTTCCACACAACTTGGTAGAGCACTACAGTTCTAGGCTCCAGGCTAATTAGACTGCTTCCAATCAATAATTATATTAATCAAGGCACAAATAGAAAAGTGTCCCTGATATTAGCAGATAGTATTTCCTCCATTTTTTATTTAAATGGTAAAGCCCCATACAGGAACCTTATACCCAACACACAGAAGCTGAGCTGCAAAGTTATTGGAAATAAGATATTGCATTGAGGGAGCCAAGGGGGAGAGGGACATACCGAATAATTTACATATTTAGCAGTCTAGGTTTGGGGTTCCCAATGTGCTCTGAAGGATAAACAAAGGTACGACCTGGGTTGCCTTTTAATCCTCATCCAGTTTAAACAATGTTGATCACTTGGCAGGTTTTAAAACAAAATATATTGCAAAAATGCTACCCAAGGAAGCCCTCTCCAGTATATTTCCACATTTTTAGTATCCTGTTGGTGCCTTTCAATTTTGTTAAACCTATTACTGTACATATAATTTGAATCATTTTAATTGTTTTCGCGATTGCTTTAAAGCGTTCTAGCACAAAGTACTGTGAACATGCAACATTATTATTAATAATGCAATTAGTGTTACTGCTCCCTTTATCGATTTGACCTGTTAATGTATTCAGTAGGAAATTATCTTCTTATATGTAGTTAACAATGTAATGAAATAGGCATTCTTAACCTTGGATTTACTTTGATTCAAAAAAATATGCTACATTTTTAAAACCAATGTGATGGTAATATTAATAGCCAAGACTTGTACATTTCAAAACACTTTCAAATTTAATTAATATATTCATTTAATTTTAATAGCATAATTGTAAAGATATATCACAGCAGGAGATTAAATGTCTACTTGACCTTGCAGAGATTTGATCCTTTAATGTCCCTGGATTATGACAATAAATCTCTTGTAACAAACGTATTTTGCATTTACTGGTATCCATCATAAGCTTTTAGTACCTCAGTGTGACCTGCTTATTGCAATTCAATTTAAAGAAACGTTGCAGCCTTGCACATTCAGGGCAAAGTAGCAGTGTCTTTGTAAAGGGTCCCCTCTTAGGCTCACCTTGCCAATAAACCCTTGACCCCACTTGTGACTTCCTCCCATGTGATGGTGTCCAGGCTCAGCAGCCAGTCGCTAGTTCTGAGAACTGCCATGCAAGTGACATCACTACTTCCTCTATTGTTCAACACCAGCAGACACTCTGGGGTTGATTTACTTAAAGTGGAGAATGCAATGAAATTAAACCAGTCAGCTCCCAGATTTTATTGTCAAAGCCTAAATTCACAAGCTGAAGTTAGACGTTGTTTGGCTACCATGCACAGTTGCACCAGATTTTGCACTCTCCAGTTTTAGTAAATCAACCCCTCTGTGACAAGGGGAGGGGTTGACACTGTCAATTTGCCCTTGATGGCCAAGGTGGCAATGTGTCTTTAACTCCTCTGATAAAATATAGCGCAGCACAGGCAATGTATATAACCTTCATACCCATCGCCTGACTTTTTCACCTGCCTTGTCAATTATATCTTAATTAAATCTGAATATCATACGAGACATATGGTGGTTGCCACTAGAGATCTCTCCAGGAAAATGCTAGATTTCTGGTTATCATGCCAGTCTAGAAATAACTACTCAAAAATCGTAATGTCATAAGAGACATATGGTGGTTGCCACTAGAGATCTCTCCAGGAAAATGCTAGATTTCTGGTTATCATGCCAGTCTAGAAATAACTACTCAAAAAGTGTGCAAAACTAATACATCAATAATTCCGTAATAAGTCGTATATAATCATAACTCAAATAAAATACTTCATACACAATATGCATCAAAATACGTGGTAAAGTGTCACAGAACAAATCATTTAAACCTGTGCATGATAAAAGGGTAAGCTTCAAAAATCAAATATTCAATTCCACTTACAAAATAAGTGAAAATCCATGTGCAAAAGTCCTAAACCACCTTGATATCAAGTGTGTCAATTCCCTTACCAAATGGTAATATTCTCCAAATTATAACAGATCAACAGCGCGAAAACCATCAAATCAAGGGCCATCAAAATAAATATTGTAGACTCCAGAGTTATCCCAGGGTAGAATTGATTAGGAGTCCCCGCCAGCGCCACCCAGCCACTCTTTGGTGTCCCCTGCCGGGAGGTCAGCTAATAGCCACTGCACCTTTTCCAATGCTCCCATAATCTCCACAAGCCCCATCCCGGCCCCTCTGCAGGACACAGGCCGCACCAGAGAGACAGGTTGAGCAAAAGCGTCCTGGGGCTGTCAGGTATTACAGTGAGGAGTGAGGAGTGAGGAGGGAAACATCAGGGGACTGGTGGCACCTGCAGCATTTTTTTTCTGGGGACAGCCGACACTGAATGGGACTCACAGCGACTAAGAGAAGAGAGCAAGGAGAGGTCAGAACAAGCCTTGTGCTTCACCGGGACAGAGGCCATGGCTGCGCCCTAGGTGGTAGTGCGCCCTAGGCGACTACCTAGTTTGCCTAATGGTAGCGTCGGCCCTGAGTACAAATGTTATGATGACCCTTATGTCTTTAGACCCATACTTTTTAGTAGATAGAGTCCTTGATGAAGGTCCTTATGGCACCAATTATGTTATGTTGTAGTCTATCAGAAATATATCCCCCCAAAAAATTACAGAAGAGTGGATAAACCGCCAAAATGATGGAAAAGAAAGGCCTTGAGTCTTGAGCTAGCTCTTTAATGATCTGCTTGAAGTGTCCTAAAAAGCAGGGTGATGTAAGGTATGCTTGTGGTGTCCTGGCAAGCAGGGTGAACACTGTCGCTGCTCAGTAAATAGTATTGTTAGTGCAAAGTTCTCCTATAGGTTTAGTCAGAGAAACAAGACTACAGTGTCTGCATACAGTGTCCTTAGTTATATGAAGAAGTGCCCGCTCACCAGGCCCAGTGACCTTTGGCGTCAAAAGGGGTATGGGAGGCTCCACAACAGACCTCAGCCAAACCTGACCCAAGGGATGGCTCTCTACCTCATGTTGCACTGCACCACTGCCCCAGCTGAATATGGCATGGATATGATAAGAGCAGCCTTCAGGTTGCTGCTGAATGACCAGAAGTGGCTGGCAGTGGATGCTCCCGCACCCGCTCACAATGTCTCTCTTCCTCCCTGTTGCACAGTCTAACAATGCAAGCATTAACTCGGCCGCAGCCCAGTCTAACACAGAGTCAGTGCTTGCAGATCCAGGCCGTTGTCCCAAGAGAGCAATTCTGTCCCCACACAGGCTTTTTATTACCTCTCCCAGCATTCTGTTCTACTTCCCCAGCCGACTGGGATTTGTAGGCCATCAGTCCAACTGAATATAGAACTTGACTCCTTGGGCTACATGTCCCAAGATGCTTTGCTCCCTTCTTAGTTCTCATTCACCCTGATTTCAGGATATGATGACATAGAGTCTGGGCTAGGCACTAGAAGGACACATTCTCACTGTGGTAACACTGCAGAGCATCTCCTGAATATGCAGGCAACGCTAGCCAGCTACTGGCTAGTGGCTACACCTGTAAGTTCTTTTAAAGCATTGCCTATGGACAATTTGGGCCACTAAAGTTTGTTGCTATTTCATGTTTGTGAGCAATTTAAAGTTTGACATGTTTGAAATCTATTTACTTGTGGCAACCTCATCTTTTATATTTTACCAAATAATTGGGTAATACATTTTTTCGTGTGCACTATGTCACTCGCCATTCGGCCTCTGTGTACTAGGCTTAAGTTTCCCTTTTTATTCTTTCTTTCTTATATTTTCATCTGGTAATCCAGACATTAATGTCGCATACACACGATCGGAATTTCTGATGGAAAGGTCAGATGGACTTTTTTCATCGGATATTCCGATCGTGTGTAGCCCCATCTGAGTTTTTTCATCGGAAATTCCGATGAATTCCATCGGAGTTTAGATATAGAACATGTTCTTTTTTTCTCAGATGGAATTCCGATGTAATTTGGCCGGGTAAAAAGCCGAATCGTGTGTACGCAGCATAAGTCTGCTGTTATTCGAAAATCTCCAGCTCTCCAGCAAAATGTATTAATTTACATGGATCAGACAAATCACTTAAAGTGGAGGTCCCCCCGGATTTTTCTTTTTTTTTAAAAGCCAGCAGCTACAAATACTGCAGCTGCCGACTTTTAAAAAAGTGGACACTTACCTGTCCAGTGCACCCGCGATGTGTCTCGGCTGCCCCGCCGCCATCCTCAGTGAGGCAATCAGGAAGTGAAGCGTTGCGGCTTCACTGCCCGGTTCCCTAATGCGCATGCGCGAGTAGCGTGGCACGCCCTCACTAGTCCCCGCTCTCTCCTGGGACCAGTGTGTTTCCCAGGAGACAGCGGGGGCGAATTGGCGTGACTCCCACTGGAGTCTATGCCCGGAAGTGGGTGCAAATACCTGTCTTAGACAGGTATCTGCACCCCCCTCCCCCTGAAAGGTGCCAAATGTGACACCGGAGGGGGGAGGGTTCTGAAAAGCGGAAGTTCAATTTTTGTGTGGAACTCCACTTTAATACTGGCTGGGTGATTAAAAAGATCACCTTTTATTTATTTGTCCAAATGCTTTATCCAAAAAGGGAAAAAATGTTTGCGGCATATAAAGTGTGAGCTGAAGCTAGGATTTCATTTGTTAGTGATTCTAAATCTGCTAATACATTTAACACTACCCCCCCAAAATGTCAATGCTACTGTCTGCTGTGCCTCTTTCATCCAGAGTAGTGTCTCAATAATAAGTTAACATGTGTTACTGGCCAGATCACCAGGTGAAAACAGAGGGGAAAAGCCAAAGAAAACTGGTGCAACCATCACATCTAATGATTGGTAAGCTGCAATATCAAACATTTTTGGTTTTGGGTTTAATACTGCTTTAAGTTCCAAAAATAGTGGCAAAAAATTATTACACCCCGGGGTTTTCGCTTTTCAAAATTGAGTCATTTTGGGGGTTTATGTACTCTTCTGGCATTTTTGGGGGGGAAATATATTATACTAGTAATTAGTAGAAACAGTTTGGTTTTTCCTGGTGCCTCCATGGCAGCATACTTGTGATAGAGCTCCGCCTCAACTCCTCCTTCAGGGCTAGTGAATAGAATAAATTAAAGGCATAGCCCCTCCCCCAACATTCTCCTTTTTTCCCTCATACCTTCTTGTGCTGGTGAAGAGTAGATGTATGTCCATACCTCTGCAGTCGGCAGCGTCCGCCGGGTTTAGCCTTTCCCGTGCGCAGTCCCTGTTCTTGGGCCGCTCTTAGCGCTAATAAGTCTGGGAGACCCCTCTGTGGATCTGTTGGGGTCATTTCGCAGAGTTTCCGCTTAGGAACGAAGTCTGCTATCGCATCCATGATGAATGCAGTGGAGTCGCAAAAGGATCAGCTCACATCTTTCCAGGCTGGTGGTTTCCATTTTATTTTTAGGCATATATTATTATTTTTTTGTCTCTCCCCTCTCCCATCCCTTCCTTCCTTTAACTTGCCTGTTAGGTCTCCTTTTAAAAAAAAAAAAAAAAAGGGTGTGCTTGTTGTTTTATTTTTTGTGATGCTCCCTTTAAGTCCGGTCAGTTTGATGGGGCAGGTGCCTTTTATCCTGACAGGCTTGCAGTTGTTGATTGTTTCCCCCGAAATCAGAGGTGGGCTACAGTTTTTGTTTTGCTTTGTTTTGTATATCACTCGACATCACTGCGGCCATCTTGGATTCTGGAAGAGGGGCCAGATTTGCCCTTTTTCTTCCAGAGTCACTTTGCAATGGTGGTTTATGGGATTATTAGCCCATCCACCTGAGCCTAGTTAAGTTCAGATTCAGGGTTAGCTGTCAGAGTCTCCTCAGCTGTGCCCTGCTAGGTTTCACTGATGCTGCTCTGTGGTAGCTACCTTTTTGTGTTTATTCTCAAAAAAAAACAAAAAAAATGGTGCTAGATAAAATAATTAAAATAAATGTATGTTATTTAAAAAAAAAACAAAAAAACTCCATAGTTCCTTTTTTTTTTTTTTTCCCTTTCTTACTAAATTTCCGCAGCTGATCCTTTTGCCTAACTTCGCAATTAGTCATTTATCTTGCAAACAAAGATCCTCGCACCCCTATTAGGTATGTGACCAACTATATGTGAGTATTGAAAAAAAGAAAAAAAGTGCGCTCACTGTCTAATGTGAGTTCCTTACACCGTGGCCCTGCCCACTCCAAGAGGTCCAGAAAATCTTCAAGACAACGTGATGACGACAGATCAGACCGCAGGTCTCATTCTTCACGTCATAGATCAGAGAGATCAAGATCCAGAGGACAAGATCCTTCCCACTCTCCTAGGACCTATACAAAGAAGAAATGCTGGACAGGTGGGGCCACACCACTACCAGACAGAGTGGTCTGTAAGGACTGTTTTATGGACTATGAGTCCGGCTGCGAGCTAGAAAATCAGCACGCTGTTGACCTGCTCAAGTGAACAATGAAGGACTCCTTCTCCGAGCTTGCGACTTGGGTCCCCGCTCAACCACTTCAGCAGTTGTCCCAGGTTCAGGATACAGAACCTAATCTCCCTGGTCCTGCAGCAGTCAGTACACCTCTGCCACTGTCAGGCTGACCAGCTAGAGATTCACCACCTGTAGACTCTTCAGAGGAGTCAACCTTCTGGCTTCAGTCTCTCCTTGGTAAGGCTGTTCTTCCAGGCAGTCAAAACTGCAGTCACCTGAAAAGACGCAGAAGAGCCTCCCCAAGAGTCTACGAGTTCCTTCCCATCCTAAAAGGGAGGCAGGTTCTCTTCTTGTTGAGGCGACATTAGCCAGGTCATTCAGAATGAATGGGCAAAGACTGATAGAAAACTTTCATGGGGCTGGTTCAATAAACTATACCCATTAACAGAATCTATGCCAGTGGTAGACGCATCGGTGGTGCGACTCGTAAAAAAAAAAAAAGAGCGTGCTTTACCAATGGAGGATTCCGCTTCCTTCAAAAGACCTTCTAGGCATGCGAACCAACCTGGAGCTGAAGAGGAGCTATTTAGCCGCGGGAGCAGCATGTAAGCCAGCTATCGCCCTCACATCGGTATCAAATGCCATAAGATCTTGGACATATAATATTGAGACGGCTTTGCGTCAGGATGTCCCCAAGGAGGATATAATTAAAGCCTTGGAAGAACTTAGATTGTCAGCAGACTTTGTCAGGGTGGCGGCCATTGACACGATCAGATGCTCTGCAAGATCCATGTTGCATTCAGTAATGGTGAAGAGGGTCTTCTGGCTGGAAGATTGGCTGGCTGACTTATTCTCCAAACAAAATTGGTGCAAAATCCCATTCAGTGGAAAAGCACTATTCAGAGACAAAACGGTTAAAGCTATCTCCAGGCTGTCAGGAGGGAAATCCGGTGTGCTTCCCCAGGACAGAAGGATGCGAAGATTCAGAGGCAGGTCCTCTAGATTTCGCCAGACAAATCCAATAGATTTAGGCAGTCAAGACAGCCCAGAGACAACAAAAGACCTTGGAAAGGTACTCAGACATTCTTTTGAACAGGAAGATGAAGGACCTTTCCGGCTCCACAGGAGCAGAAGCAGTCTTTTTGACGCCAGAGTAGCCCAGGCACTCCCGGTGGGAGCCAGGCTAAAGTTCTTTGTCCCAGTCTGGACCACATGCTGTCAGGACCCCTGGGTTCTGTCTACAGTTCAATGGGGGCACCTTTGGAATTTCTCTCATCCCCCACCTCGGGATTCTTTCAAAGGAACAGATTCCATCCTCTCCGCCAAGGGCTCAAGCTCTGTAAAACTTCCTAATGTCACTTCAGCCTCAGGGGGCGGCTGTTCTGGTTCCCTTGGCAGAGCGCTTCGCAGGCGTCTACTCCACCCTATTTCTGGTCCCAAAGAGGATAGGTGGGTGGAGGCCTGTGACAGGCCTTCAGAGGCTCAGCCGGTATATCTGCCCCAAAAAGCTTCAAAATGGAGTCCCTGCAAAGGATTATTCAGGCAGTCCAGACATAAGATTGGATGATTTCTGCAGGATGCGTACCTACACGTTCTAATTCTATCTGCATTTCAAAAATGTCTGAGATTTGCAGTGGGATGGACCCACCTACAGTTTCAAGCCCTGCCTTTCGGTCTGTGCACCTCTCCCAGGGTGTTCACCAAGATACTAATATCCGCTTTGGTTCCCCTGCGGGAAAGGGGCTTGAGGATATTCCACTACTCCTAGCAAGCAATCCGGATCAGTTGGTATGTCACCGGGAAATTCTTCTACAGTCCCTAAAAGAGCTAGGGTGGCTAATAAATTCCGAAAGGAGTCAACTAGCACCCACACAGCAGATAATCTACCTGGGTGCAATGTTCAACACTCAGGAGGGGACAGTGTCATTACCACCGCCAAAGGCAAGGATTGTCACCCAGAGAATGATCAAGGTCATCCGGAGCCCGTATCTGACAGCTTCACAATGTCTGAGCCTCATTTGCACAGTGTCTCCTTGTATACCCATGGTTCCTTGGGCCCATTGGCACTTAAGGTAGTTCCAGACAGGTTTCTTGGCGCAGTGGAAGAAACGACGACTATCCCAGACGATACTGCTGACGGGAGTAATGCACAGGAATCTTCACTGGTGGACAGTTTCAGAAAACCTCTCCAAACCTAGTCACCTGGTCCCCCATCCTTGGATCACAATTATGTCCGATGCAAGCGGACAGGGCTGGGGAGCCCATTCCGGGGAAACCAGAATACAGGGTAGATGGTCATGTTCTACCCAGGGAGTGGTATCCAACATCTTGGAGATGAGGACAGCCTTCTTAGCACTAACTTTGGCGTCCCAAATCAGAGGCCAGAGAATACTTCTACATCTAGACAACATGGCAGCTGTCACTTATCTGCAGAAGCAAGGAGGCACTCGCAGCAGGTCATTCCTCAAGGTGGTGATGCTGATCACACTCTGGGCAGAGAAGAACCTCCTGGACCCCAGAGCAATGTATCTGCCGGGCAGGTTGAACACGGAAGCAGACACGCCCAGAATCTTCCTGGACAACAACGAATGGGCTTTCCACCCCCTCGTCTTCCATCAGATTGCCAGCATGTGGGATCCCCCTCAGGTAGACCTGTTCGTCTCCCCAAAGAATACCAAGCTGGACAGATTCTTCTCTCGAATGCAGCATCCACAAGCCGAGGCAGTGGATGCCCTGTCATGCCCCTGAAGGTTCACCACAGCATATGCCTTTCCTCCCAGGCCATTAATATTCAAATTCCTCCTGAGGCTCCTCAGGGAGTCAGTCCAGGTGGTGGCAGTACTTCCGTATTGGCTGAAGAGACCCTGGTTCCCTCTAGCCATGCGCCTCAGTGTGAGCTCTCCAATCAGGATCCCTCCTGTCCCTCAACTTCTGTCGCAGGGCAGTCTAGTTCATCCAAACCCTCCAGAAGTTGAATCTTCGAGTCTGGAGGTTGAGAGGCGAGGGTTCGAGTCCCTAGGGTGTTCCCCAGGGGTCATAACAACCCTTCTAAAAGCCAGAAAAAACGGCAGCTAATGCCATATAATCAAAAATCTGGGACAAGTTCTTGTCATCTGCTACCGGAAATGGATTTGATCCAATCCTTCCCTCTACGTCCAATATTTTAGGTTTCATTCAGACAGGACTTGATCTGGGGCTTGGTCTGAGCTCCCTCAAAGTGCAGGTAGAAGCAGTCTCTGCCGCAACAAGTAAGAGATGGGTGGAGGATCTCTTGGTAGTCACTTTCCTCAGAGGAGTATTGAAGATTCGGCGACACCTGTCAGACGATCATTTCCTAAGTGGGATTGTCCCTGGTCCTTGAAATTCTATCTGACCATCCCTTTGCTCCAGTGGAACAAGTAGCAAGATGGAACCTGACACTAAAGACGGCTTTCCTGCTAGCCATTACATCTGGCAGAAGGATCTCGGAACTTCACACCTTAGGGATGGGTGACGGCCACATCTCCTTCTTCCCGAACAGGGTGGAACTTCGCCCCTTCAAGGGTTCACACCTAAGGATGCTACTCCAAGCCACCTGTTGGAACCTGGGCACTACCAGTGTTTACAGACACAGGTTCAGAGTCTTGTCGTGAGCTGGATGTATCCAGAGTGCTCAGGGCCTACCTAGCAGCCATGACCCCTTCAAAAACTCTGAGAGACTTTTCATTGTACTGTTCAGTAAATACAGGGGCAAAGAAGCTTCCATCAGAACTCTGGCATCTTGGGTTGTAAAGTTAATCCAGAAGGCTTACAGGGTAAAGAATATTCTTCATCCTGAGTAAATGCTCATTCTACAAGGGCAGTCTCGGCTTCCTGGGCAGCAAGGGCTAATGTTTTGTTGAAGACGGTGTGCAGGGCCGCCACCTGGTCTTCTCACCATACGTTCCTCAGACACTACCGTATTGGTATAGGAGCTCTCACGACTGTTGAGTTTGGAAGAAGGGCAGTTCAGGCTGCTATGTCTTCTTCAAATTAGACGTTTATTGTTAAGCATTATCCCACCCATATCAGCTAGTTATTTATCACAAGTATGCTGCCATGGAGGCACCAGGAAAACGGAAAATTGTATCATACTTACCAGTAATTTTCCTTTCCTGGTGCCTATCCATGGCAGCATACGCTCCCACCCTCGGTATTCTATATTACGGAGAATGTTGGGGGAGGGGCTATGCCTTTAATTTATTCTATTCACTAGCCCTGAAGGAGGAGTTGAGGCGGAGCTCTATCACAAGTATGCTGCCATGGATAGGCACCAGGAAAGGAAAATTACTGGTAAGTATGATACAATTTTTCGTTTTTTTTCTGTCTGTCTTTCCTTTATATAGTAAAAAGTAAAACAAAAAAAAGAAGAAAAAACTGTCGTTATTAAATCTCACCAATCTCAATTATTTGGTTATAGTGTTACATAAAGGAGTAATTGTCACTCAAACTATCACAGCACAGAAAAATGGCCTGCACAGGAAGTGGTTAAAGAACAATGACATGCAATAGGTGAAAGCAGTCAGCAAGCTAAAAGGTTATTAGGTATCCCTCCTTTGACTTATTCAGCTATATGTTTGTTACAATTAGACCAGAACAGCAGGAGATAAAATTACATGGGCAATTCAGGCTATTCACAGCATACCTTAATAATAAATCACTGCAGAAAACCTTGAGCCAGCAGCCTCTAGCATGCTGGGATGGTAAATGTGAACTATCCATACGCCGTATTTAGAGAGCAAATACTTTTTTCTTTTTAGAACATTTATTTTTGTACATAAATAATGAAAATCTTTACAAAAAATGTACCTTAAGTGTCAATAGGTCACAATTACTCACTGACTGAACCCATACCTGGTCTGCTTTTGCTCTAGTTACATATTGGGTCTTCAATGCCACAACACAGCATAAGTAAGAGAACAAGAGTGGTTCCCCCAGGGAAAATAAAGTTTCTGCACACAAAATACTTTAGCAATTTAAAAATATGTTCATAAACTTTAATTGTAGCACTGATGTGACTTTTCTTACATAGAAATTGTGCATTTAAATGGACTCAGATAACACAGCCCATCTGCTGAACGGTTGTTATTTTCTTTCTTTCATATGTCCCTTGCACTAGAGAGGTTAATTTATGTCTTCTAACAGCCAAAATCACACTCTAATGCCACGTACACACGGTCGGAATTTCCGACAACAAATGTTCGATGTGAGCTTGTTGTCGGAAAATCCGACCGTGTGTATGTTCCATCAGACATTTGCTGTCGAAATTTCCGTCAACAAATGTTTGAGAGCTGGTTCTCAATTTTTCCGACAACAAAAGTTCTTGTCGGAAATTCCGATCGTGTGTAGCCAATTACGACGCACAAAAATCCACGCATGCTTGGAATCAAGTAGAAGAGCCGCACTGCCTATTGAACTTAATTTTTCGTGGCACGTCATACGTGTTGTACGTCACCACGTTCCTGCCGTTCAAAATTTCCGTCAACATTTGTGTGACTGTGTGTATGCAAGACAAGTTTGAGCCATCATCCGTCGGAAAAAAAATCCACGGTTTTGTTGACGAAATGTCCGATCGTGTGTACACGGCATAAGGCTGCATTCACGCCTGAATCAATTAATAATTGTATTTATTTAAGACAAAACAAACAAAAAACAAGAGAAAGAATACAACGGAAAAATCATACTTACAAAATACATTCCATATTAAAAAAAAACATATATAGGACATATCCTCATAGAGATAGCGAACAAATGCAAGGGGAAAAAAGGAAAAAGCTACGGAGAGATATAACTCCCCCCTTCAGCCTTAAACATCTTAGGTTGAGACCTATTAACCTATTCGTCCACTTGTTACATCACATATTATAGTATCTCAATCCCCTCTATTTACTATTCCAAAAAAAAATCATAATTGGCTTCTACTTCCTGATACATTGTTTCCTCCCTTCCTCCATCTATAACCAATTCTTTATACTTAATACTACTTTGAATCTCAAACTTATCTTCCTCAATTCCTGCCGCTATTTCCATGACCTATCCACCAACACACACCACAAAACAAACAAACAACAAAAACCTCCTCCCTTCCCCTCAACACCAAAAAAAAACAACTATGGCTGTCAAGAAATAATAGAGCCTCCCCATGCATCTGTAGAAATTAGTCCCATTATTCATTTCATTTCCTAGGGGGGTTTTGTTTTCAGGCAGGAGTTTTGTTGCGTTTTTTTGCCACGATTTTGTACAGGTAAAAAGTTCACCAACGTAAAAAGCAGAAAAACACCTGTAATCTGTCTAAAAAATTATCTCATGCACTTTTTTGATTTTCAGGCGTTTTGTTTAAAGTGGATGTAAACCCAATTATTTTTTATTTATTTTAATGTCACAATGTAGTGTATAAGATTTCCTATCATCTGAGGTGATCCACAGTATAAAAAGTGAGAAATCCACCCCTCCCCCTTATAACACATCCTGTTAATATACAATGAACTGTGAATCACCTCATATTATGATAAACATAACATATGATAAACATGTCCAAGCTAGATATGTAAATAACTTGTCACTCGAAGCAAGGAGAGAGGAAAGGACTTTTTATTTAGACAGGGTTTTATCTGGAAGTCTGTTAATTTTCACTGAACAATAAAAGAGGATTGCTCAGAGCTGGATTAACTCTCTGTGGCAAGACTGGGCACAGATGATAAGAAATCTTATACTCTACATTGTGACACAAAAAAAAAAATGGTGGGTTTACATCCACTTTAAGGTGACAAAATGCTCAGATGTGAACAGGTGCCATTGAAATAAATGGTATTTTGCTTGTTGGGCGTTTTTTTCTGGCGTTTTACGAGTGTTCTACGAGCTGAAAATGCTCAGGTGTGAATGCAGCCTCTTAGATAGCAGGTGAGTCAGCGCTTCACTGACAGACAGTCGTATAAGGTCAATGGGAAACAATGAAGGAGATGGTGATCTTGGACAAATACATATTACTGCCCCAGAACAAGCAGAAAGTCAGTGAAGTCAGAACTTTTGCATACTTATTTGTTAGCAGCCTTAAAGTCATTGGATCAGGATGATAGCCAATTAGCCATGCAACTAGCATTTTTAGAGACAAGTTAGAAATGGCAGCCATCAGAGTGCAGGTTTTCTTTTAGGAATATTAAGCTGGTATTCTATCGTCACCCCATTCGCAGTTTTTACCTGGACTTTCAGAGGGGAGAAGTCAGACAATTCATAGCAAATAATTATTTTTAAATCTGCCCCCAAACTTACAGAGAATAAAAGTTTGAATATATGGCTAGTTACTCTGTGTTGCCCGAGGCAGTTCCTTCCTCAGACAGTTGCATAAACAAGACTAGACTACAAATTCCTCAGAGATGCTCTTTCAATTAAAATGTCACTCGCAGGGCATATCAGTTAGTTACAGGTGAAATTTCTCCATGCAAACTTGCTAGTCACCATAGAATGTGGAAAGGGAGAGCCATCGCCTTTCAAAGAAATTAATAGATAAGGCAGGTGTATTTTATATATATACATTTTACATTTTTAAACATCCATTTCCAAAAAAAGAACTGTTGTTGTAATGTAACAAGTAGCACTATGAAAATAAACCATTGCATTTGCTTCCCTGTACCTGATCAAGGCCGTCTTTAATATTGATGGGATCCTGGGCAAAAAAGTTCTTGGGGGGGGGGGGGGGCCATCCATGCAGTTTCGCTCTCCACTTGCTTTGAGGCATACAATAAATAGCAGCTAGACTCAAAATCCGTTTACTGAATCAGATCAGGCAGCGATTGCGATTGGTTGCCAGAGGTTACAGTGTATCATTACCGCTCACTGACTGGTTGCTAGAGGTTACAGCACACATTACGGCTCACTTATTAGTTTCTAGAGGTTACAGTACACACTACGGCTTACTGATTAGTTGCTAGAAGTTACAGCACATGATTTATGCTTGTTGATCGGTTGCTAGAGATTACTGTACATCAATACTGTTCACTTGTTGGTTGGTTGCTAGAGGTTACTACACATCATTACTGCTTACTGATTGGTTGCTAGAGGTTACAGCACATCATCTCCTCACTGAATGTATATCATGGACTGAGGAGGTGAGGGGACCCATTAATAGACAGAAAACCTCTGATGTGGCACTATTCCTTCCCCTAATACCACCATTGGGGTACTGTGCCTCCCACTAATACCAATAATGAAGTATTGTTTATTCCCAATTTTTCTTCACGCTTGCTCAGTTCAGTCCCCTCAAAGTCTGAAGAACAGTAAACTGACCCTTTGTTTAGAAAGTTTAAAGGCCCCTGATCTAACTGAACATCTGAGACCCATGGTACATGGGGGCCCAGGCCATCTAGGGCATGACATACTCAGGGGAACTATACTCACACCACCAGGAGGATGACCACTTTTCCTAACCACCACCTACTTCTGGTCAATCAGATTTACCTGTATATAATCAAGTTTCTCTTTGGATGTGCACATTCTCGCCTTTCCCTTAGTGGTGCATTGCAGGGTTTCCTTAATTTACGTTTCATTTGCCAAATGCATCCCTTTCTCCAGAGGGGGGGCATTCTCTCACTCTACACTAGTCCCATGACTGCATGTGTTGTACACAGGTTGGGACCCAGAACATCTCCAACTCCCCCTGACTTCACACATCCAGACAAAACATGCCTATACGCTAAAGGGAAACCCCTCTTACAGGTAGAGTAATTAAGATCAGATCATTAACTCCAGACAAAGTCACATAAACCAGGACTGCATTGGTCAGGGAAAAACCTGAGATGATAAATACAAGAAAGAAACAAAATACAAACACGGGATCTCAGGACAATATAAATTTGATTATAGACCACCAGGGATTTTTACATAGCTACGTTTTCGTCTTCTATTGCATAGCCTCGAATATACTTGTAAAAGCGATAGATTCCTGTAACAGATTGACCCTCAAATTGCTGAAACTATTTTTCCATGACATTTAAGAAGTTTGCTCTTTAAAAAGATTGACAACGTTTTAGCACTCTTACTTTAAAAAAAATCATATAAATCTTTATTTATGGGCTAAGGTGTCATTATTTTAGGTACACAGTTCAGGTATGTTTTTAATAACTATTTATAAAGAGATATACAATAGAGTGGGTCTCTTTTTTTACAAAGAAACTAGAATAACAGCCAAAGGGTTTGTCACGGACAGACTGGGTAGAGATTAAAAGATTGGTCAGGTGTTTCTTGCTATCAGTCTGAAGTTGCACAAAGTTCACTTTACCCATCGTTGTCTTCGGTCCTCCCAAGACCTTCTGCTCTCTAGTTCTTTTGTCACCTCCTCCCATTCTCACCTCCAGGACTTCTACTGAGAATCTATAATCCAATGGAACTCCCTACCCCAATCTATCCGACTGTCTCCTACTCTGTCCACTTTTAGGCCATCCCTGAAAATCCTTCTTACCCTTATCACTTAGCCCTCCCTTTTAGATTGTAAGCTCTAACAAGCAGAGCCCTCTGATTCCTCCTATATTGAATTGAAAACGTAACCATATGAAACGTACGTCGGCAGCGGAACCTGGTAACGCGTACTATGTCCTACGTCACTTCCCTATATTGAATTGTGTTGTATCAATATTGCCTGCCCTCATGTTGTAAAGCGCTATGCAAACTGTTGGAGCTATAAATATTAATCCTGTATTCTAATAATTTCTAAAACTCCACCAATCATTGAATATCATGTAATAGATCTTCATCTATGAAAACAATTCACAAAGGGATTGAAAATCTAACCAGTGAGAAAGCAGCATGAGAATGAGAATCTGCATGTGTAAAAAGTAACAGCATAATGGACGATCATTTAAAATAATACCATCATGTGACAAGGAAAAGCTCAATATTATTAGTACAGTCTTATATCAATTAATTTTTGAATAGTTAACATAAAGTAGAACCATGGCCTCCCACTAAAAAATATGTACTACAGGACTTAATTCACGTGTGCATCTCACAAATACCTGTACATCCTGCCAGTGATGTCCACCTCATGCAACTTCTTCTGATTGTGTGGCAATAATACTGCACTGCTACTGAATTTAGAAAAAAGTTGCCACTCAAATGTAAGCTGTGCCTGTAATGTAGGTGGGGTGGTTGATCACCACGTCCTCTATGTTTTCCTCCTCATTGGGTGCCAAGCAAGGGTCACATGAAAGGCCTACCCCACAGTAGGTTCTTCTGGGCTATACTAGGCACTTAGGATAGGGTCACTGCCTTACACATGGAGTACCTTTACTGGAACAGACAACTGTACGCTAATAAACTCTTCTGGTGTTACTGTACATCAACACAGGCACTTGTGCATCTAGGAGGGACAAGCAGAGCCCTTGCCCTCTCCTGTCCAGCGTATCACTGCTACCTCACTCCCAATAACAGTATGGGATCCTGCTGTGCACCTAGCGGACTCCATGCGTGCACTCCTTAACTCTTTCTCTTATGTACCTACACAGGATGGGAGATGGATCACTGCTGAAGGAGTGCCAACTACATCTTCCTCACTGCAAGAGGCTATCTCATCTGTCACATGTTCATGCTTTCAACAGGCTACTAGAGAAACCTTTGTTCCCTTGATAACTACTGTATCTTCACACTGCATTAACTCTTGTACCGTTATCTTCATCATACCCCAATTTTTATAGTGACCTGAGTTGTAGACTATATGTGCCAGTTTCTTGCATTACACCCCTTGAGTAAATTCAGACCAGGCAAAGGTAAAGTTTCAAACTTTTTACTGGAATAAATTCCCATGATGACATATACAGACAACAGGCAGAAATAAAGTGCAGTCTTTTCCCTAACACCCCTAGTCCCTAACTCAAGCTTGTTGTTCTGCCAGCATAGTTGCATAGGAAAAAGTCCATAACTGGTTGAGTCCATGGATGGTACTGAACTCCGACCTCGGCATGACACTGGAAATCCAGACTCCGGCAACGACGACAAGTAAGGGTCCCTTAGTAAGCCATAACTGACCAGACCAGAACTTAGCCGAACTGAACCCGAGCTGAATCCCCCGAGGGTCCAGGCCTCTGTCCATTTTATAGCACACAAAACTGGCAGGGTCAGATAAACCAAGAAAAAACACAGGAATCAGTTAATTCCAGCCTTCTTAGTCAGGGTAGCATTACCACTACCTGCCAGTGCCTACATACCTGTTTACATTATAGTGGGATCAAAAAATGTTGCAGGAGTAGCTCAGTGTCAGAACTACCAGGGTCACAAGAGTTGCAATTGCGACCGGTCCCTGGAGTTCTGTCACTGTGTGGGGGGACAAAAATCTCGGAATGTGGCTCCATAGTCTCTCTCACACTGCCCAGAGCCAGCACTAACAGCCCGCCCCCCGCCCCTTCTCCTCACACAAATGGGAGAGGAGAGAGAGAACTGAATTTGCTTCCTCCTGTGTGTGTCTGGGGGGGAAAGCCCGTGGGAAAGCCCAGGAGCCTGAAATTATCTAGTGGAGGAAATGTGCAGTCAGCCCGTGCTTCCATCTATGGTGGGTGAAGTGCAGACTCTGCAGTAACAGGGGCTCTGAGAACCGTCAATTAAAGGGGAATGCTGGGACCGATGATGTAAGTGGGGGCTCTGGTTACCAGGGACCCCCTCTTATCAGAGTTACCCTTTACACCAGAGTCTGCAGTGTTTCCACTTACATCAGAGTTTTCACTGTTCTTCCTTAAATCAAAGGCCCCAGAGTTCTCCGTTATATCAGAGTCTAAAGTGTAATGGAACTATGCAAGTTTAGCTATAAAGGAGAACTCTGGATTCAGACGTAAATGGGAAAAACTGGAGATTCAGATGTAAAGCAGAACTCTGGATTCAGATGTAAAGAGGGAACTCTGTAAACTCTGATGTAAGGGGGGGACTCTTGTGATTAAATAAATATATACAATTAGAATTGGTATTCAATCACAAAATATAAGTATAGTGTATACTACAGAAAATATTTTGCTGTGCGCTGCTAAAGTCTTCTGCCGCATACACACCATCACTTTATGTGATGAAAAAAAACTACATTTTTAAAAACGTAAATTTAAATGACCATGTGTGGGGGAAAACGTCGTTTTATGTCTTGTGAAAAATGACAAAAATTTTTTTAAGCATGCTTCAATTTTTTGTGTCGTTTTCAAAACATCGGTTTTTGTTTCACAGAAATTGACCGTGTGTAGCAAAAAACGATGTTTAAAACAACGTTTTTAAACCCACGCATGCCCAGAAGCTAGTTATGAAGCTAGCTTCAATGGAAAAAAGTGGTGAACGTAACCTCGCTTTGCTAGAGCATTGTGAAAAAACGATGGTGTGTAGGCAACGTCGTTTTTGAAAATTGAAGTTTCAAAAACGTCGTTTTTTACTTCACAGAAAATGTAGTTTTTTTCCATCACATAAAGTGATGGTGTGTACGCGGCATTCAGTTTAAATTGAGGAAAACCTACCCAAGATGACAGGAAGGAGTCCGGTACCATAATAAAGGACCCTGCCCTGTGAGAAAAGGACCTCGGGACTAGAGGTCAGGGGGGCCCTTCATGTTTTCTTGCAATGGGGCCCTGAAGGTTCTAGTTATGCCTCTGGAGTGATTTTTTTAAGTGTAACCTGTAGCTTTCTGAATAGACAGCACTGCCCTGTTGATAATTTTTCGGCATGAAAAAAACGTAATTTAAAATGATCGTGTGTGGACTACACATCATTTTTCAGGTTCTGAAAAACGAAAAAAAAAAAAAAAATTCGAACATTCTGCATTTTTTACCGTCGTTTTAAACTATGTCGTTTTTCGGGTTGTAAAAAATGATCGTGTGTGCACTAAAACAACGTAAAAAAACCCACGCATGCTCAGAAGCAAGTTATGAGATGGGAGCGCTCGTTCTGGTAAAACTACCGTTCATAATGGAGTAAGCACATTCATCACGCTGTACCAGACAGAAAAGCGCGAATCGTCTTTTACTAACACGGAATCAGCTAAAGCAGCCCAAAGGCGAATGGAACTTCCCCTTTATAGTGCCGTCGTACGTGTTGTACGTCACCGCACTTTTCTAGATCATTTTTTTAAAACGATGGTGTGTAGGCAACGTTGTTTTAATGATGAAGTTGGGAAAACTTTGTTTTTTGGACATGCTGAAAAACAACGTTTTTTTTCATGCTGAAAAATTTTTTTTTTTTTTTTGAAAAGCCTATGGCGTGTGAACACACCCAAAAAACTTCACCCGGTGCAGAAAAAATGTGCACACACATAAAGAGTGTTCACAAAAACGTGCAGACGGGTGCAACGTCAAGTGGTCCTCCTGTGAAGAGGGACCCAAACCCTGATCCCCCGGGGCGTTAGGCTCCAGACGGGGACTGAGGTACTGTGGTCCGAGCAACCGAAGCCGACACGGACCCAACTTCCTCGGAGGGACTGCCGAAACAGAACCCTCCCAGTACTAGGTGGGGCTCCCCCGAAGGGAGACCCCATGAGAGCAGGCGAACTAAGCCAGAAGGCCATGTCCACCCACTCCCAAGACGTTCAGGGCTGGCCCGAGGACCCGCACCCTACTAATCACACAGTGAGACAAAACGTGCACAACAAAAAAAGACAAAAAAGTGACAAACACAGGCTTAAATAAAATAAAGTGGGGGAAGGGATAGTGGAGAGGAGAGTGAAAGAAGTGGCCATTGTGGTGAAACAATGACCAGGCCCTCCGGCCAGGAATAAAAAATTCCTCCGGTCCTAGCCAAAAGGCCCGGCCCAGGAGGCAGGTGCTAAAAAAAGCGTGTATCTGGTGCAGTGACCGTGGTATCCTTCAATCAATGTGTCCCTCACACACAGTGATCTTCAGATACCCCTGGACTGCCACTCCAGGGGCACATGCACCATAGGCTTTTCGTTCCATATCCGACCCCCCGACCGACTAGTGCAGCCCTCCACCCCTGCCAGCCAACCCAGCGGATTTGCATGGTCCTACCCCGTCATATCCCAGGGCATTACCAGCTCCTCCAACCGGATCGCTGACAGAGATAGCACTTACACCATCCAGCCAGAAGGCCAGACTAGAACTCGGCAAAAAGACCAAGACCAAGCACAGCACCCATCCTCACCAGGAGCACCCTTCCAGATGGCTCAGACTCAACCATGGGTCGGCCCCCAGTATTCTATCGGGCAGCACAGCGTAGTCCCTGCTGAAACCATCCTTCCAGGCGCAATGACGTCATTGGATTGCATCCACCCTCCCCATGTAGGAGGTGCTTCAGCGCTCCGCTGACAACTGATGAGGACAGATACCACACCCAGTCCTAGCCAAAAGGCCGAGAAGCGGCAGGGAAGACAACCTCGATCAGCATGGCCTAGAGTGTGCAATAGCCGAGCCTCGCCCTGGGAGAACCACCTTCATGATCATGGTGTCTCCCCTGCCAGGTAAGTATGCTGAAAAATGATCGTGTGTAAAAAAAAAAAGCTGTTGTGTCTGGCGTCTGGCATAGGGAGCATGTGGGACACAAACAAAGGAGAACTTGGCTAAGTCAGAGAGGGTAATTGGATTTGGTATTTAAGACTTTAGTTGTATTTTAATCATACAGAAGTGTGAAGTTTCTTTATCAGGTCACGATATGTGACGATTAATTGGCTTTATAATGAAGCTGTAGTTGTGGTTATTATCTGTGTGTCTAAACTTGATAAAGAACACTGAGAGGTGAGAACAAAGAATGAGGTCTGAAACCCTGCTGTTTATCACGTTACAAAATGGTTTGTACTTTTTCTTAGCATATAGCATTCATATTTTTTATATATTTTTAAAGGACTGTAGCTAGTGAGCTCTATTTGCTATTGCAATCTTTTTTCTTGGGGATCTCGCCATTTTAAGGATTGTCATTCAGGTGTGCTCTAGTCTTTTAAAGTGTTCACTCTTTAATATAGTCTTAATCATTGATAAAGCAGATGAACAGTGTATCTGTGGACTAATTAACACCCAGGCTGATTTTTTATGCTAATTCGTTTCCGTTTCTATGAAAAGGCACTGTTATTTTTTCTAACAATGTTTCAAATCTCCATGGCTTCCTGTACTCACAGCATGTCACATGGTTATAATACCCCAAACCTTCCAAACAATTGACAGTGTTGGCACTGAACCGAACAATGACATCCAGCTAATATATCCCTCTAGAGAGTAAAATGACGACTGATTCGCCAGTGTGAATGAGCTGAGTAATGACTTGGATGGCTGGCCTGACACTGTAATAAAGAAATGTCAAGCTCAGGTTTGTGTCATTGAGCCAGGATGGGTCTTATCTGAGATTGCAACTCAACCGACAAAGATTTACTGAGCCCTTGTGAAGTCAACTGAATAAACCCTCTGACACTGCATTATACATTTCTGCAATGTGTTTAGTATCTTTATTTATCTTCTATTTACTTCTATACAAGGTATTTATCTGGAAGAAATAGATTTAAGCACCCCCATGGCATTCCATTTGGCCTATATATCAGCTCTTTTATAACACTGGTGTTATGTCTTATCATTCTCAAATTAAGCTTATATACAGTATCTTCTAATATATCTATCTATTTAAAAATATATATATATATATATATATATATATATATATATATATATATATATATATAGAGAGAGAGAGAGAGCGAGAGAGAGAGCGATATATATATATATATATATATATATATATATATATATATATATATATATACACATACACACTTTATTGTCAAAAAATGTAGGACGCCTACCTTCACACGCTCATGAACCTTGATGGCATCCCAGTCTTAGTTTGTAAGGTTTAATTTTGATTTGGCCAACGTTTGCAGCAATAACAGCTTCAACTCTTCTGGGAAGGCTGTCCACAAGGTTTAGGAGTGTGTATGGGAATGTTTGACCATTCTTCCAGAAGTGCATTTGTGAAGTCAGGCACTGATGTTGTGCGAGAAGGCCTGGCTTGCATTCTCCACTCTAATTCATCCCAAAGGTGTTCTATCGGCTTGAGGTCAAAACTCTGTGCTGGCCAGTCAATTTCCTCCACAACAAACTTGCTCATCCATGTCTTTATGGACCTTGCTTTGTGCACTGGTACACAGTCATGTTGGAACAGGAAGGGGCCATCCCCAAACTTTTCCCACAAAGTTGGGAGCATGAAATTGTCCAAGATGTTTTGGTATGCTGACACCTTAAGCCTCGTACACACGACCGAGAAACTCGACGGGCGAAACACATAGTTTTCATCGTCGAGTTCCTTGTTAGGCTGTCGACAAAGCCAATTTTCTTCATTCCCGTCAAGGAAATAGAGAACATGCTCTCTTTTTGGCTCATCGAGTTTCTCGACAGTTTCCTCGACGAAAATGTACACACGACCGGTTTCCTCAGCAAAAAAATATCTCCCAGCAAATTTCTTGCTGGTTTTTGCAGAGAAACTCGGTCGTGTGTACGAGGCTTAAGGAGATCCCTTCACTGGATCTAAAGGGCCAAGCCCAACCCCTGAAAAACAACCCCACACCATAATCCCCCCTCCATGAAATGATTTGGACCAGTGCACAAAGCAAAGTCCATAAAGATATAGATGAGCGAGTTTGGGGTGGAGGAACTTGACTGGCCTTCACAGAGTCACCTCAACCTGATAGAACACCTTTGGGATGAATTAGAGTGGAGACTGCAAGCCAGGCCTTCTTGTCCAACATCAGTACCTAACCTTTAAAATGTGCTTCTGGATGAATAGACAAACATTCCCAAAGACACACTCCTTAACCTTGTGGACAGCCTTTTCAGAAGAGTTGAAGCTGTTATAGCTGCAAAGGGTGGGCCAACTCAATATTGAACACTACAGACTAAGATTGGGATGACATTAAAGTTCATGTACATGTAAAGGCAGGCGTTCCAATACTTTTGGCAATGTAGTGGATGTGTGTGTGAATATATATATATAGATAGATAGAGATAGATAGATAGATAGATAGATAGATAGATAGATAGATAGATAGATAGATAGATAGATAGATCTATATAAATATATATATATATATACATATATATATATATATACACACACACACACTATACTATACTATGCTATACTATACTATATATCTTGCCACCTACTCTGTGTCTTATGTGGCTGTTACTGTGCTTGTGACCCTCACTTGAAGTTAGGAGGTCACGGTAAAGAGAACAAACACAGCTATAAAAACACAGAAAAGATTCTCGCTATTCTTCCACTCTACAGTAGAAGAAAGTTACTGTCTGTGCCCCCACTGGGTTTTCTCAATTTCCATCTTAGTGATCCCATAGGAAATTTGGGAAATTTAATGCAATAGGTACAAAACGACTTCTGTTAAAAACTAGAAATTGTTTCAGCTTTATTAACCCATTAATTTGAGGTTGTCTGGTTTGTCAAGTCAACCCACTAATATATAAGATTAACATAGGAAGAGATGGAATTCACATGCAGCTTACATTACATTGACAAAAATAGAACATGTTGTTTCCAAAACAAATGACATAGAATTTAAAAAAATATTTGCAACATAGCATGTAGAACAATATGACTACAAATCTATACCACCTTCATTCCCCTCTAATACATTGTTCCTGCGGATCCTATTTTAAGCTTTAACCCTCTACATTAAATAAGACACACACAGGTCCGTGTCTTCTGGGCTGCCTGCTGTAAGGTGTCACTATGCGATTATCCCCAGTGTGAAGATGGTGTAGATTATCTCATTCAGTAGTCACATTCTTTGCCCTTCCTTCCGAGGTCTTTTCACAAATTATTAGATTCACACATTTTCCATTCGAACAAAAGATCTGCGAAATTGGATAAAAGATAGCAATCTTGTTTTATGATTGGAGTTGACACAAGGGTCACATCTCAGAGAGTTAAAAAATAAGATCAACTGGTCTCTCAATTTTATCATTTCCACTGATGGCTATCAACACGCTTTTGCCATATTCTCCTTCATTCACTAAACTGCAAAGTGGTGGAACACAACTCAAACATATAAATCCTTGATTTGGTATTAATACTTATATTGCACCTTCAAATGGAATTTACAGCTCCATATAGAAAAGATTGAACCAGTCACATCAGTCCATGCCCCCAAATTGAATATAATGTCCCCGCCATGGTCTAACAAATACAAGCATTTGGTTTGATTGGAAATCAGTTATTTACCTGTATAGTTCTGATTGTGGAAGTCTCCATTGAACGCCTACACAAACGCTTAGGCCTTGTACACACGGTCGGACCAAACCAATGTGACTGGTCCGTCGGACCGTTTTCATCGGTTCACCTCTGAAGTGGCCGTATGGCCTGATATGTGTACACACCGTCAGTCCAAAATCCGATCGGGTCAGAACGCGGTGACGTCAAACACACGACGTGCTGAATAAAATGAAGTTCAATGCTTCCAAGCATGCGTCGACTTGATTCTGAGAATGCGCGGGTTTTGAACCGATGCTTTTCTGTACTAACCATTGGTTTGGTCCGATGGGGCAGCGGTCCATCGGTTCGGTTTTGAAGCATGTTTTAAAATTTTGGACCGAAGGAAAACAGACCGATGGCCTATACACGCGGTCGGTTTGGTCCGATGAAACTGAACTTCGGTTCATTTTCATCGGTTCGGTCCGACCGTGTGTACGGGGCCTTAGAGAGTAGACATGTACACACTGAAATATTTAGTTTCGGATTTTCGTTTTCGTCCGAAAAATACATTAATTTAGTTCCTCCCGAAATTCGTTTTTATGTATTTTGTTTTGTTAAAAAATGCATTTGTCCGAAAATCCGAGTTAATTAAGGTCAAATCTGTCATTAAAGGCTTATGGTGTCTGTCGAATGTTCTAGGAAAATTTGTCGGAGCAGCTAAACTGTACAACACCACAATCGTACATTTCCGGTTGAATGTTCCGTCTACAAGCTATAGAAGAATTCTAATGTTGTATGACACTAGTAATAATTATATCTATAAATTATTATTACTAGTCAACCAACATTCAAATTTTTCTGTAGCCTATGGGCTGAGCATTTGACCGTAAATGTACAATTGCGGCGTCGTACAGTTTAGCTGCTTGTCGAATCTTCTTAGAACTTTTGACAGACAACATAAGCCTTCAATGACAGATTCAACGTTTGTATGTTTTTGGCTGCTTCGTCGAATGTTCGTCGTTCATGTCGAATGGTCTACCCCAACACTGTCTCTATAATGTTAAATCTTTCCTCTCTATGTAGAATAATCTTGGACTAATAGAGTTAGGTTAGGCACATTCGACCACAAGTTTGATAGACACAGATTGCTATTGTCAGCATCATGTCTAATGTCCTATCTATATCGAACTGTTGTAGAAACGAAAACAAAAAAAAAAGCATTTTTTTATGTCGGATCTTTCGGATTTTAGATTCTGTGCGTTCGTTTTTGTTTGTTAAAACGATAATGAAAATACCCAAAATTCGGATGAAAATGCATTCGGACAAAAAGGAATGCACATGTCTATTAGAGAGTATACCTTGTATATGGTGGCTGTGCTTAGTGATTTTGTATTTTATAGCTACATACAACTGACATGCTAAACTAGTGCTAGACAAATCTAGACATATGGGCCCGGATTCACAAAGCATTTGCGCCAACGTATCTCGAGATACGCCGCGTAAGTGTAACTATGCGCCGTCGTATCTGTGCGCCGTGCCCACAATCTGAGATACGCCTAAAAATAGGCTTCCTACGACCGATGTAACTTGCCTACGTGGTCGTATCGTGGGCGCATATTTACGCTGGGCGCATTTGCCGCTCCCATTGATTTTCTATGCACATATGCAAATGAGGGAGATACGCCGATTCACGAACGTACTTGCGCCCGGCGCATAATATATGCGGTTTGCATAAGTCTTACGTCCGGCGTAAAGTTATTCCCCATATATGAGGCGCAACTCATGCTAAGGTATGGACCAGGGAACACAGCCGTCGTATTTTACGTTGTTTACGTAGTACATGAATAGGGCTGGGAGTAGTTCCGACGTGATTCTGAGCATGCGCACAGGGATGCGGCCACGGGACGGCAGAAAAAGACAGCATGTACTGACACATGTTCAAAATATAAGACTCTCCACTACATCGCAGTCTAATATATTTTTGCTCAGCAAAAATGATAAATAAGGTCTATACAATAAAAGCCATAGCCACAATAATCATACAGTTTATAGACATTTTTACTTCTTCCTTAGGTAAGGAATGTCACAATTACTAGTTAAAGTAATATTTATGAATTTTCCAGAAACAGACGAAGATGAACCTATATGAAGAGCTTTTACAAGTAATATCACTTAAAAAAAGATCGATAATAGCTCAACACACACTGACCTACCTCAGCTCAGCCTCAGCCGTGGTGTGCGGTCACAGCAGGCACTGTCAGTCACACTCACACCGTCAGAGAGGAGCTGAGGAGAAGAGGAGAGGCGATGTGGCACGGCGGTGGCCGCATTGTAATTCCCGCCTTGTGGAGCCTGCAGTGCCTTTGATGGACATCACACATCCCGCGATCCCGGCATTGGTGCTGCAGGCTCCAGAAGGCGGGACCTGCTATGGCACTCGGTCACACTTGGCCACACTCGGCACCAGCGACACTCAGCCACTTTCAGCCGCACCAGATCGGTCCCGACTCCCGATGCTCGGAGGTAACAATGGAATGCAGCATTCCATAGATTCCGGGCTTTTCGGGGACCCATTCGGGGCTCCAGCCCCCCAAGCCCCGCCCTAATGACACCCCTGCCTGCTTCCCTTCAACTTCAAATTACAGCATGTAGAATGGGTGACATCATTCCCTCAAGATCTGGGGAAAACTGTGTTGCAGTGTCTTTTTTTGCGAGAATTGAAATATTCACCATTCCCTGGGGTCATGTAGGCAAAAGAATAAAGTCACCCTCTACACTGCGAAAGTCAGGGGAGTAAATATATTATCTTCTTTGTTTTAAATGCTGCTTTCCAGTAAGGGGTAGTCCACCTTAATTTGTAACATAGAAATTGTCAACTAAACATTATCAGAACATTTCTGATAGCCTTTTTCTAGATTTTTTCAAGTTGCTTATGAGGTGAAATTATAGATGTCCTATATAATAGCGAGCATCATTATTATTGGTACTCTTTGTGCTGAAAATAGAGGACAATAAATTGTGCAAGTATTACTGTGTAATGAGGCAACAAGTGAAGATATATGGCATGTCCATTCTTGGCAGCAGAATGCAGACAACCTTTATTACCAGGAATTGCAGTATATGAGTATTCTTCCCCTGAGGATTTAATACAGCATATGAAAATTCAATATGTCTTATGTATCATTTTCTATTGCTTTTTAGAATGGCACAATATAAATAAAAGATAAAGTGATGATCTTGTTTAATAATTATAGTAATTCATTGTTTCTTTTAAACAGATGCCTGAGAAGATTGTCAGTGAATGTTACAATTCTGGGTCAAGTTTCCTCATTCTCTTTACTGACGGAACTGGGCAAGTTCTGTATCCAGCAATTATAAGGCCATTATATGTTGTTCTCATATTGTACTGACTATATGATACTTACAAACTTCTACCTATTCATGAATGGGGCAGTTCTAAAACTTTTTGCAGGTTACCGATTTTCGTAATTTTGTGTATTGTTTTATTTAAAATAATTAATGGTAGATAATCTAATTTTTGTACATACACTATATTGTGTAAGTTCAATGATTACGAGCATGTGTGTTTTTTTTGCAAGTCGGAATTGCATACAGGCGATCGGAATTTCCGACAAGAACTTTTCCCGTCGGAAAATTTGAGAACCAGCTCTCAAATTTTTGCTGTCATAAATTCCGACCGAAAAAGTCAGATGGTGCCTACACATAGTCATAATTTCCGACCAAAAGCTCACATTGAACTTTTCTTGTCGGAAATTCCGATCATGTGTACGCGGCATTAATGTTCTGCAGCATAGATGTTGACTTCTGCTCAGGTCTCCTGCTGTTCAGGTCCCACTTGCTTGCCAGAGTGTCTCAATCAGTCAAGATGAGGGTTCCTCTCAGCTTCCTTCCTCTTTTTCTCCACACACCATCTCTCTGTCTCTCTCTCTGGCACCCTCTGCCTAGAGGCAGAGCCCAGCACAGAGGTCCCCTCCAGGCCTCTGGATCCTGGATTATCTCTCCACATGGCCAGGCTCCTGAGCAAATATGGGCCAACTCTCCACCTTCTGGGCCATCCTTACCCAGGAATTGGTAGAGCTCCCATAAATATTCAGGCTTCTATCTCCATTTTTGCCGAGGAAACCGGTCGTGTGTACATTTTTCTTTTACAAAAAGTTTTATTGGCATAAAATCCAGCATATAACGAGAATTTCTTTAGATGGTTACATCGTACAGTAGACAAACAAGGTGATGGAAAAACGATAATACAAAACGACACAAAGAGACCCGTATCACACACCCTGGTAACAAACCTAATGTCCCATACAACGAGATGGAAAGTGTGTACATTTTTCGACGAGGAATCTGTTGAGGATCCCGTCGAGCCAAAAAGAGAGCATGTCTTCTTTTTCCTCGATGGGAATGGAGAAACTTGCCTTGTCGAGTTCCTCGACAGCCTAACAAGGAACTCGACGAGGAAAACGATGTGTTTCGCCCGTCGAGTTCCTCGGTCGTGTGTACGAGGCCTAAGGCTTAATTAAATTTACCTAACATTTTCACACTATGTGCACAGGAGGGTGCTACACAAAGAATAATCAGAACCAATTTATGGTAATTAATCACTTAAAGACCGCCCACCGCATATATACTGCCGCAGGGTAACTCTATTGCATGAAACAACATACCTGTATGTGATTTTGTGCAATAAATACTATGGGCGCACCCCCTGAACAGAGCAAAAGCCAATTAGCGGGTCTGGCAGACCCGATGTCCGCTGCCCCCCCCCTGTGATATGTAAACAAGGCAGATACCCATTCTGACAGGGAAGTACACAGAGATGTTCTGTACACAGATCTCTGTGTTCTTCCTATCAGTCCATCCCCTGCACAGTTAGGCCACTTTCACACTGGGGCGGTGGGTGCGTCGGCGGTAAAGCACAGCTATTTTTAGTGGCGTTTTACCATCAATTTCGTGCCGCTATTCGGCCGCTAGCGGGGGGGCTTTTAACCACCGCTAGTGGTCGAAAAACGGTTAAAACCACCTGCAAAGCGCCGCTTTTTAGCGTCCTGCCAGCGCACCGCTCCAGTGTGAAAGCCCTCTGGCTTTCACACTGGAGTGTGAGGAGCGGCTCTTTCAGGGCGCTTTGCAGGCGCTATTTTTAGCGGTATATCGCCTGCAAAGCACCTCAGTGTGAAAGGGTTCTTAGAAAACACTCCCAGTGGACACACTTAACCCTTTGTTCTCCCCTGATGTTAATCCCTTCCCTGCCAGTGTCATTTATACAGTAACAGTGCATTTTTTTTAGCGCTGATCACTGTATTGGTGTCACTGGTCCCCAAAAAGTGTCACTTAGTGTCAGATTTGTTCGCCGTAATGTCGCAGTCCTGCTAAAAATCGCTGATTGCTGCCATTACCAGTAAAAACAATTACAAAAATTAAAAGTCCATAAATCTATTCCAAAGTTTGAAGACGCTATAACTTTTGCGCAAACCAATCAATATACACTTATTGGGATTTTTTTTTACCAAAAATATGTAGAGGAATATATTGATAAAGAATTTTTATTTTTTAAATGTTTTTTTTGGATATATATTATAGCAGAAAGTAAAAAATATATATTTTTTTCAAAATTGTTGATCTTGTTTTGTTTATAGGGCAACACATTTACAGCACAGAGGTGATTAAATACCACCAAAAGAAAGCTCTATTGGTGGAAAAAAAAGACATCAATTTTATTTGGGTACAGAGTCACACGACAAGGGTCACACGACGTGCAATTGTTAGTTAAAATGCTGCCGTGCCGTATTGCAAAAAAATGGCCTGGTCATTAAGGGGGTAAAACCAGTGCCGATCCTGACCTCCCTGGGGCCCTAAGCAAAATGACATGTCACATTAAAGTTGAGAAGTGGGGGGGGGGGGGGGGGCACTGCCGACAGTGACATGTGACATTAAATATTAAAGTTGAGAAGCAGGGGGAGGGGGTGTTCTGCTATCGGAACTGACATCTTACATTAAAGTGAGAAGGCGGGGCTGCTGACTTCTTACCTCTTCTCCCATGCAGCCAGCGAGTTGAGAAGCGGGGTGAGGGGCCAAAAATGACTTCTCACCAGGCGGGGCCTCTAGTAATTTGGGTAGCCCTCTGCAGCTTTGCGGGGGCCCTAAGCGGCTTGCATAGTGAGCCTATAGGGTGGATCGGCCCTGGGTAAAACCTTCCTGGGCTGAAGTGGTTAAAATCATGTATTTAGACATACACATTTAAAAAATAAATGAATATTCAGCAGTGGCACAAAACGGCTATTACCTGTTAGGTTTCATTGTGTGCCTTGAGTTCAGTTTTGTAGTAGGCAAGAAAGATGTAAATGAAGACTAGAAATGCACAAGATATATGTAATCGGGTATTTATGGGCAGCCATTTTTTGTTGCAGGAAAATCCTTATACAGCATAATGTACTCTCCGATGTTACTGTTGTAAAATGATATAGAGACACTTAGGGGCCTGAGAATGTTTGTTTTCAGTTGAATTACTACACGAATGCCCATTTCATTTAGTGCACGCCCACACACACTTGCACTTACCAAGATATATTGTAAGGCACTAATGGAAACAGCACAGCAGTACAGTATAGTAGTTTTCTGTGCTCTTGTGTATAATTATCATTAGGAAGTGACTCAAAGAGCATTAGCCTAGTAATAACTTATCATTTTAGATGTATGTTATCTTTAAAAACCCATGCAGAGATAACAGGGCCTGTCCCTGGTTGTTAGAAGTGCCTTTTAAAATATTATTTTGTATGAATTCACACAATAGTGTGCTTAAGGAGCCTGTGTGAAATATAGGAGCTGCTGCTGACTTGTTTGTTGAATGCACCATGGCAGTCTGTTTTCTTTTCATTTCGCTACTTGATGAGTCAAGAACCTAAATTAGGGCTCTTTTACGCGGGCAGACCATTTACGGATGAAAAAGGGACATACATTGATCCCTATGAGATTGCGGGTGTCAGCGGATGAAGATCCGCTGACCCCTGATCTCATCCGGGTCCACAATCCTCTAATTCTGCAGACGGCGGAAAACCTTATTTTTCCATCCGTCTGCAGATCGGATAGGGTGAACATGACAGTCCGTGTTCATTCGATCCCCCCATAGGGGAGAGCGGAGATCTGACAGGGCGGTCCCTGCACAGTGTGTGGGGACCGCCCTGCCATCCGCCGGCTCAGCGCGGATCAGCGGAGGTTCGCGGGGTGGATCATCACGGATCCGTTCCGTGTGAAAGAGCCCTAACAAGTGTCCTGAAACCTACTTTTTCCAGGTCTGGGGTTTAAATAACGACCTTTACGGATTTTCTTTAAAACTCTGTTGACCTCCCTGTTAACTGTCTGTAACTCAAAGGCAAAGCCAGAGGATAATATGTATAGATTGATGGCGCAAAAACCAGGAGAGCACAGTCAATAATAAAAAAGTACATATATCATATGGTCCATGTCAATAACAAAAATTGGAACATAATAAATGAATAAAATAAGTCAATGGATCAATAATCCAATTTAAGTCCAATAGCACAATAGTGGCAGCAAAATCCGGAGGTAGAAGCAAACTCTGAAAGATATGTTTAAAAAAGAGAAAATGCGCCAACCTAAGTGCAGTAAGTAGGTATTTAATTCAAGCAATTTGCACAGTAAAAATGGCTACTCACAAAACCAGTATAAATACAGGCATGTAATGGAAGAGACGGCTGGTCCGATGTCACAACTTGTAGTCAGCAATGCAACAGGCTGGTCTCTTATCCTGGTCCCCCGGGTGATGTAAATGAAGGTCTAAGATGTTCGGGAGCCTTTGGGGAACCCCACAGAGAACAGGAGCCGTGGATGCTGTACCAGAAGCGGCGTGCGTTCCAGCGTGGAACGCAGCGTATCGCCGTATAACCGGAAGATCTGATGAACCAGCGGAGGCTGAGAAACGCGTCATCCCATTGGCCGTCCGAAGCCCCTACGTCACTTCCGGTTATACGGCGATACGCTGCGTTCCACGCTGGAACGCACGCCGCTTCTGGTACAGCATCCACGGCTCCTGTTCTCTGTGGGGTTCCCCAAAGGCTCCCGAACATCTTAGACCTTCATTTACATCACCCGGGGGACCAGGATAAGAGACCAGCCTGTTGCATTGCTGACTACAAGTTGTGACATCGGACCAGCCGTCTCTTCCATTACATGCCTGTATTTATACTGGTTTTGTGAGTAGCCATTTTTACTGTGCAAATTGCTTGAATTAAATACCTACTTACTGCACTTAGGTTGGCGCATTTTCTCTTTTTTAAACAAAGCCAGAGGATACACAATTATTTTATTTGCACAGAAAAATCTATGAAGAAATCTGTTTTCTCAGTTGTACCAAAAAGTCCTGTATTTTAGTACTTGGTACCAATGAACTTTAGAATTTACGGTATCCCCCCAGTAGCTCTGGTATGAGACTTCCGGATATTTAAGCACTAGGGTTGCCATCTTTTCTTCAAGCCAAACCCAAACACTTTAGCAGGCTGGGACACCTTTGGGTGCACCAAGAAGAATAGTATTGTGGTGCGTATAGCACGCTGCAGCGAACAGTGATTGTGGGCAAATTGCTTTTGCTGACATCATCACCCTGCATCCCAGTAATGCCGAAATTGCCAGATGGCAACAGATTTGTGTGTGACTATCTTGGTTACATGGGGAGCCACAGCCCAGTCCACCTGAAACCCGGACAAATGATTCAAACCCCGAACTGTCCAGGTGAATACCTGACAGGTGGCAACCCTATTGAGCACTACCCTGTTATATACATTACAGAAAACAGATGTTACATCCCCTTAACTAGCTTATAACTTAAAGGCTAAGTCCACCTTTTCCAAATAAATAAATGCACATAAAAAAAAATGCACATATATTTGCAGCTAAAAAATGTGCATTTATTATTTTTTATCAGAGGTTCACAGGTGCAATGCACAGACCCCTGAAGACATTTCCTCCAGTGTCAGTAGACTACACCTGCGGTAATCATCACACTTGTGTGTCATTGAGAGCTTCATCCAAAATAGTTTAGATGGAGCCTGTCATGAACATATAAAAAATAAAATCGAGCTTCGAGGGTGCTAGCTCGGCAACCTGGGGTCACAGAGTATGTAGCCTAAGTCCTAACCCACCACTGGGGCTCCTGCGAGCTATGGTTCCAGAGCTATGACGCTCCTTGCGCAGCCTGTCAGAAGCTAAATACAGAGCGGTCACTTTTAATACAAGCTGACACACTCTGTTTGCAGCAGACTGATGCCGCGTACACACGATCGGTTAAACCGATGAGAATGGTCTGATGGACCATTTTCATCGGTCAAAACCGTTTGTGTGTGGGCGCCATTGGTTATTTAACCATCGATTAAAAAAAAGTCAACTTGTTTTAAATTTAACCGATGGATTCCTAACCGATGGGAAAAAAACGATCGTTACTAGGCACAACCATCAAGTCGACGCATGCTTGGAAGCATTGAACTTCGTTTTTTTCAGCACTTCGTTGTGTTTTACGTCACCGAGTTCTGACACGATCGTTTTTTTAACCGATGGTGTGTAGGCGTGACGGACCATCAGTCAGCTTCATTGGTTAACCGATGAGAACCATCCATCGGTCCGTTCTCATCGGATGGACCGATCGTGTGTTCGCGGCATGAGGGGTTGAGCTCACAGTGCCTCTCCTCACTTCTTGTCAGAGGCACTGAGCTCAATGAACAGCTTGGAGTCTTGGACCAATGGTAAAGTTCCATTGGTCCCAGCTGTCCAATAAAAATTCTGCAGTGGAGGCACACCTCTCACTGCAGTGTCATAGAAGGGGCATGTGTCTAATAGACAAATGTTCCCTTCCAGCCCAGCCCTCTTAACTACAAGGAAAAAACATGTTTTTATGCGTATAAGGCCCCGTACACACATCCGAGGAACTCGACGGGCAAAACTAATCGTTTTGCTCGTCGAGTTCTGTGTGAAGCCGCCGAGGATCTCGGCGAGCCAACTTTCCTCATTGAACAATGAGGAAATAGAGAACATGTTCTCTATTTGGCTCGACGAGGAACTCGTCGGCTTCCTCGGCCGAAAGTGTACACACGGCCGGGTTTCTCGGCAGAATTCAGCTCCGATCGAGTTTCTGGCAGAATTCTGTGTGTACGGGGCCTAAGATTTACCCCCAATCCCATGTTTTTCTCACACAGTTGAGAGGGAAAAAACTGATTCTGTTGAAAAGGTACTGTTATATTCAAGCTAAATCATATACTTATATGCTATTTGTTATAACATGATAAATGTATTATTTATCTATTTACTGTGAAATTACTGGTTGGAAGTTCTAACTTCAAACTTCAGTAATTTGTCCGTTAAGCCACCTGCTTGAGAACTGATTTTGAAAATATAGTAAATTACCTTAAAAAATATATATAATAATTATTTGTATATTACTTACTTATGGTAATTAACCCCTTGCCACTCAGGGCAATTCTGACACTTCTCCCCTACATGTAAAAATCATAATTTATTTGCTTGAAAATGACTCAGAATCCCCAAACATTATATATATTGTTTTAGCAGACACCCTATGGAATAAAATGGTGGTCATTGCAACTTTTTATATCACATGGTATTTGCGCAGCAATTTTTTTTAAAAGCATTTTTTTTGGGGGGGGGGGGGGGGGAATAGTTTCATGAATAAAAAAAAAACACTAACATTAGCATGATTTTTTTGGAAAATGTAAAAGATGATGTTACACCGAGTAAATAGATACCTAACATGTCAAACTTTAAAATTGTGCACACTTGTGGAATGGTGCCAAACTTCAGTACTTATACATCTCCATAGGTGACGCTTTAATTTTTTTACAGGTTACGGGGCAGATCCACATAGATCTGCACCCGCGCAGCGTATCTGAGATACGCTACGCCGCCGTAACTTACCCGGCTTTGGTTTGAATCCAGAAAGAATTTGCGCCGTAAGTTACGGCGGCGTAGTGTATCTCTCGCGGCGTAACGGCGCGGAATTCAAATGTGGCGAGTAGGGGGCGTGTTTCATTTAAATGAAGCGCGTCCCCGCGCCGAACGAACTGCACATGCGCCGTCCCTAAATTTTCCGCCGTGAATTGCGCTAAATGATGTCGCAAGGACGTCATTGGTTTTGACGTGGACGTAAATTACGTCCAGCCCCATTCACGGACGACTTACGCAAACAAAATAAAAAATTTTAAATTAGACGCGGGAACGACGGCCATACTTAACATTGCGTACGCCACCAGATAGCAGCTTTAACTATACGCCGAAAAAAGCCGACTAGAAACGATGTAAAGGAATGCGACAGCCGCTCGTACGTTCGTGGATCGTCGGAAATAACTAATTTGCATACTCAACGCGGAATACGACGGGAACGCCACCCAGCGGACGCTGAAGAATTGCATCTAAGATCCGAAGGCGTACGAAGACGTACGCCTGTCGGATCTAACCCAGATGCCGTCGTATCTTGTTTTGAGGATTCAAAACAAATATACGACGCAGGAAATTTGAAAGTACGCTGGCGTATCACTAGATACGCCGGCGTACTTTCTTTGTGGATCTGCCCCTTTATGTTTAAAGTTACAGAGGAGGTCTAGTGCTAGAATTATTGCTCTCGCTCTAACGATCACGGCGTATGAAACCTGTGTGTATCTGGCTCTGATACTAGCCAGTGCCTTACCAGCCACTGACCTCACCGCACATCCCTGGAGTGGGGTGCCCAATGATAAAGGAATTGTGCCTATAGATGCGTGGCCAGATCGTCAGGAAGAGTATTGTTCAGCGCTGTAGTTTTGGTGAGATTTATATGAAGGGCCAAGATTAGACATGTGCATTCGTTTTCGTCCGAATGCATTTTCGTCCGAATTTCGGGTATTTTAACAAACGAAAACGAACGCGCAGAATGCGAAATCCGAAAGATCCGACATAAAAAAATGCTTTTTTTTTTTCCGTTGATACAACAGTTTGATATAGATAGGAGATTTGACATGACGCTGACAATAGGAATCTGTGTCTATCGAACCTGTGGTCGAATGTCCCTAACCTTAACTCTATTAGTCCAAGATAATTCTACATAGAGAGGAAAGATTCGACACTATAGAGACAGTGTTGGGGTAGACCATTCAACATGAACGATGAAGATTCGACGAAGCAGCGAAAAACATACAAATGTCGAATCTGTCATTGAAGGCCTATGGTGTCTGTCGAAAGTTCTAAGAAGATTCGACAAGCAGCTAAACTGCACGACGCTGCGATCGTACATTTACAAATGCTTGGCCCATAGGCTATAGAAAAAATTGAATATTGGTTGACTAGTAATAATAATTTATAAATATTATTATTACTAGTGTCATACAACATCAGAATTCTACTATAGCTTGTAGGCGGAACATTTGACCGGAAATGTACAACTGCGGCGTCGTACAGTTTAGCTGCTCCGTCGAATCTTCTTAGACAGACACCATAAGCCTTCAATGACAAATTCGACCTTAATTAATTTGGATTTTCTGACGAATGCATTTTTTAACAAAACTAAATAAATAAAAACTAATTTCGGGAGTAACTAAATAAATGTATTTTTCTGACGAAAACTAAATTCCGAAACAAAATATTTCAGTGTGCCCATGTCTACCCGAGATGGCTGAAAAATTATGAAGAGTAATAATAGGATTGCTGAGGACCAGGAGGGCGTTGTCCACATACATTTGTCTTATAATGGTTGCCTGCGTAAAAGAATGCTGTAAATGTCAGGGTTGTAAATGAGGGTCATGGCCAGTGGCTCCAGCGCAAGAATAAAAAGTGCTGGGGACAGTGGACAACCCTGCCTTGTACCTTGGAAAATCGGGAAAGGCAAGGAAAAAACCTGGCATACTTAAGGGAAGCTGTGGGTGACGAGTATAGGACTTTAATCCAAGCCTGGAAGTTACCTCCAAAACCCCACGTGTAAATGCAAGTCCCAAGAGATCGAATCAAACACTTTGTATATGTCGAGGGGCAATAAAAAGCCTGGTGTCTTACGTTGATGTAAGATGTGGATGAGATGTATAACCTTGCGGATGTTGCCCCCCACCTGCCAGCCTGAGACAAGCCCACCTGGTCTCTGTGTATGAGGCTTTGAAGATATTTGTTGACACAAGTGCTCAGAACCTTCCCCATAATCTTTGGATCCACGTTCAACAAACAGATGTGTCTGAATGCATCCATCTGCACAGTGGCCTCATCTGATGTTTTAGGAATCATAGTAATAAAAACTTTGAGGAATTTGGGGGAAGGCTGAGAACTCTGTTTTAAGGAGTTAAAATATGCAGCAAGATGGGGAGGCAAATTTATTGTAGTAAATGCCTGAAAACCCATCTGAGCCAGGCAGGGCCGATCCGCCCTATAGGCTCACTATGCAAGGCGCTTAGGGCCTTGCAAAGCTGCGAAGGGCCCCCCAAATTACTAGAGGCCCCGCCTGCTGAGAAGTCATTTTCGCCACCTCACCCCGCTTCTCAACTCGCTGGCTGCATGGGAGAAGAGGTAAGAAGTCAGCACCCCCCGCTTCTCAATTTAATGTAAGATGTCATTTCCGACAGCAGAACACCCCCTCCCCCCGCTTCTCAACTTTCTTTAATGTGATATGTCACTGTCATCAGCACCCCCCGCTTCTCATTTTTAATGTGCCATGTCATTTTGCTTAGGGCCCCAGGGAGGTCAGGATCGGTACTGGGGCCAGGGACCTTGGAGGGCTTTAGCAGCTTAATAACTCAGGCAATTTCCTCCTCCGAAATATATGCATTCAAATCGTCTATGGCTGCAGTGGGTAAAGAAAGGAGATTTAGATACTGAAAGAAGCTCTCAGCAGGCGGGTCAAATGGGTTTGGTTTCCCATATAGAGTGGAAGATTGCAAAGTCCACCATAATCTTCATTGGGTTGGAGGTGAGACCACCACCCCTGGTATGTAACGGTATGGCCTAAACAATAATCTTGCGGGGTCCAAAAACATATACCAACTTCTAGATAGCCGCTTGCACTAATCACGTTCCATATGACCGTGTAGAAGAAAATAAAAATGAAAAGAGAAAGTGCTGCGCTGTCTTAATAATGTAAAGTGATAACCATAATAAATTACTCTTTCCCGCTATGCAATCACAAATCACTATAAATCATGTACTCAAATATTTAAAAAAAATAAGATAACCAATGTTTAAAGTGCCCTAGTGACAAAACTTATATCAATAAAGTGACTCTGTGCAACGATATACTACAATATTTGACCTCTTATCATATATAGTAGAGACAGTCCTTTTTTTAGGTGCACAAAATACTGGGATACAGTTGTGGGGAAGTTTAAAGCAGGGTTAGGTTATAAATAAATATCCCAAGCTTTGAACATCTCATGGAGTACTGTTCAATCCATCATCCAAAAGTGGAAAGAGTATGGTATAACTGAAAACTTACTAAGACATGGCTGTCCACCTAAACTGACAGGTCGGGCAAGGAGAGCATTAATCAGAGAAGCAGCAAAAAGGGCCATGGTAACTCTGAAGGAGCTGCAGAGATCCACAGCTCAGGTGGGAGAATCTGTCCATAGGACAACTATTTGTCGCGCGCGACCCACAAATCTGGCCTTTTTGGAAGAGTGACAAGCAGAAAGCTATTGTTGAAAAAAAGCCATAAGGAGTCCCGTTTGCAGTTTACAAGAAGCCATGTGGGTAACACAGCAAACACGTGGAAGAAAGTGCTCTGGTCAAATGAGACCAAAAATAAATTTTTTGGCCTTAAAGCAAAATGCTATATTTGGCGGAAAACTAACACTGCTCATCACCCTGAACACACCATCTCAGTGAAACATGGTGGTGGCAGCATCATGTTGTGGGGATGCTTTTCTTCAGCAGGAACAGGGAAGCTGGTCGGAGTTGATGGGAAGATGGATGGCGCCAAATACAGAGAAATCTTAGAAGAAAACCTGTTAGAGTCTGAAAAAAACTTGATACTGGGGTAGAGGTTGACCCTCCAGCAGGACAATGACCCTAAACATACAGCCAGAGCTACAATGGAATGGTTTAGATTGAATAGTTTAGATCGAAGCATATTCTTGTGTTAGAATGGCCCAGTCAAAGTCCAGACCTAAATCCAATTGAGACTCTGTGGCAAGACTTTGCTGTTTCCAGATGCTCCCCAGACACTCTCCGTCCAATTTGACAGAGCTTGACCTATTTTGCAAAGAAGAAAGGGCAAAAATGTGACTCTAGATGTGTAAAGCTCGTAGAGACATCCCCAAAAAGACTTGCAGCGAAAGGTGGTTCTAAAAAGTATTGATTCACACTTTTCAAATTTTTATTTGCAAAAAAATGTGAAAACCATTTATAATTTCCCTTCCACTTAACAATTATGAGCCACTTTGTGTTTGTCTATTACAGGGATATGCTCGATCACATAAAATCCCAATAAAACATATTTCTGTTTTTGGTTGTAACATGACAAAATGTGGATTGGGTCACCTAAGCTTTTTATTACTTATGCACACTCATTTGCAACAATGACATCACAAAAAAAGAGATTCAATGACATACTACATTTATTTTAAAACCCACCTACAGTCTCACACTTTTTTTTTTTGCTCTTTATAATCTTGTATCCCTTTATATTATACATTTTTAAGCAATATATCTTTTTTTATAGTCTACAATAGTTATGAACATTGCACAAATTCACAGACTGTACAGCCCCCAACCCCAGTAATTGTTGTCTAGATTATCAACATCCAATAATCAACATCCCACTTTTGATCGGTTTGATAGAGATCTTCAAATAATAGATACATATCGGATTGTGAGTATCTATGTATATTATGACTTTTACTTTAACAAGATTTTTCTTTCAGAGGAAATGTACTTACTTCTCTTCCCCAGTACTGTATGGCATAGATGAGTAGCAGCCAAACTCCTCACCATGTCTTTACACAGAGCCGAGGAAAAAATTATGTATTTCTATTTTTTGGACTTCAGTTGGGCTTTAACGTTTGGTAACCTAGGAGTTTATTTTACCATGGTCATCTCCTTTCATGCTGGCAAATCCAATACAAACATAAAAACCCAGTACATGACATAATGACATAATAACGGATGCTTTTTTAATATTTGATATGGTTAAATGATACACATATTTCTGATATTTATATCAGGTTCATCTGAGATTCCTCAGGAGCTTTATCATGTGTTATGGTCTCTTAATATGCTCAGTAACATGTTTTTCACCTAGAATTTCTTGAGTTATTACAATAATCTCTTGTCCTTAACTATAAATCAGCTATCCATCAGGAAATATTGGTATCTTGATTGCCCGCTCAAAATCCGCCCAATTAACCTTCATCGTCATGAAAGATATGAAGCACAAACCACAAATACAAGCTGTTTTTATGAGTAATGGTCACGCAGCCTGCTACCATCTGAACGGGAGCCTTTGGTAAGTAAAAAGAAGAATGATAAATTTAAAAAAACAATCTTGAAGTAAAGAACTGAAGGAAAGATGAAAAGCATTAAATCAAACTAGAGTGACTGGAATCATTTAAAAAGCAACACAAAATGTAATAACAAAGATTTGCCAAAGTATAGTAAAACCTTGGACTGTGAGCATAATTTGTTCCAAAAACATGCTTGTAATCCAAAGCACTCGTATGTCAAAGTGAATTTCCCCATAAGAAACAATGGAAACTCAGATGATTCGTTCCACAACCATTTATTCATAAGTCCTTCCGTTTATAGTCCATGTAAAAAGATTATAGCAATGTGATAGGTTGTGGAACTGTAAAATGTCCATCCATAAATGGAAGCCTTCACAAGGGGAATAAAAGCAAAATCCAGCAGGAGCTATAGAATATAAAAGAGGAGAGAGGCGCCTTCTAATGCCCTGTACACACGATTGGAATTTCCGATGGGATAAAATCCGATGGAATTTTCCGTAGACATTCCATTCAAGCTGTCTTGCATACACCCTGACCAAATTCTGACCGTCCAAAATGCGGTGATGTAAAACACTTCGTCAAGCCGAGAAAAATTAAGTTCAATGCTTTTGAGCATGCGTCGACTTGGTTCTGAGCATGCATGTTTTTTTCTCTGTTGGAGTTCCACACAGATGATCGGAATTTCCGATAGGATTTCCATCGGAAAAAAATAAAACATGTTCTACTTCTAAACTAAGAAGGTAACAAGTCTGACTTTTTTCATCGGAAATTCTGATCGTGTGTACAAAGCATTAGTGTAGAAATATGGTTACATTTAATGAAGGTACAACATTTACATGGTAAAGCTGTCCACATAGAACATGCTCCGCACCGCCGGCTCCGCACCGCTGGCTCAAGGAGCGGTCTATCTATGTGGACAGCTTTACCCCAGATGCCAGCAAACTTAGATGTGCCTCTTTTAATCATCAATCACGTGAGTTGTTAAATGTTGTACCCAGGGCCATCTTAATAGCGTCATGGGCCCCAGGGCAAAGTAATGCTCTGGGGCCCCTACAATGATGACAGTGCAGGTAAACAGACATTACGTAGGTAGGAGGCAGACTGCCTCCCCTTTGTATCTATCACTTTTACTGCCATCATGGGGCCCCCAATTTCGGGGCAGCGTGGGCTCAAGGACCAGCTGCTTTGGGCAAAGTGCAGGGACCCCCCATGCAGCTGGGCCCCCTGGGCAGTGCCCAGGTGTGCCCTCTCATTAAGACAGCCCTGGTTGTACCTCCATTAAATGTAACGATATTGCTACACTTAGAGGCACCTCTCTTCTCTATTTACACTCAGTTGTATTGTGACGTTACTTGTATATCAAGACATAAACAAAATTAGCTTGTCTTGCAAAACACTTTCAAACCAAGTTACTCTCAATCCAAGGTTTTACTGTATTAGCAATCAGGATGTAGTGAAACTTTTAATACAAGGGGCTTTATATTGCCCTGAAACACAGGCAATTACAATGACAATATACCATATTATTATTTTGTAATTAAATTACCATATTTTCAATCATAAATCATTGATAAAAAAAAAAAAATATTTAAAAAGGAGACAAAGTAGCATTTTAAAGACTGTCAAATAGTTATTGTAATTTTTGCATTTTACATGTAACTCCCATGAGACAGCAGAGGGATAATTTCAGTGTCATCAGACTGGGGAAGGGTAATGTGGGTATCTTCTGATTGGGGCATGGCTTTTTTGGGGTGAATATTTGTTTTCATTTTTATAGTATAGAAAATCACATAGAGATCACATATTTAAATGGCTCCAAGTTTCAAAGTAGATTCCAGCCTGACCATGTATGGAGAAAGGTGGTTGTGCCTGGTTACAGGGTATTCCATGTGCATTATGTCATATATGATGCCTGTCTGCATCCAGTGAGAGTAGTTTGTCTATTTCCATTGACGGATATTTTATTGGGGGCATATGTCAGTAAAGAGGTGGGTCTATGGTAGTTTCCTCACTGCAGGAATATGGGGGTACAGAGAATGTATTAATTAGTCCAGGGGAAGTGGGGACAGCGTGCCATCAACATGTAGCTTTAGGAATTAATTAATAGTCATATGTGTCTTCGGTCCAGGGGACGGGACGGTGGAAAGTGGGTGTTACCTGTTGTGGGGAAGCACAAATGTAATAGGTCTAGGAGAGGAGGAACATGGCTGCCAGAGTCCATTGATGTTTGACAATGAACACTGTAGCTTAGAAATGACAACAGAAACTACCCAAATTACCCTGATCAAAAGTTTACATACCCCAATTCTTGCCCCCTTTAAAATCAATGACAGCTTAAAATCTTTTGTGCTATTTGTATCTTCTCAGATGGTAAAGCTGCCCAAAAAGCCTCCAGTTCCTGTAAATTATGGGGCTGTTTTGCATGAACTTCACATTTGAGATCTCCCCAGAGTGGCTCAATGATATTGAGGTCAGGAGACTGAGATGGTCACTCCAGAACCTTCACTTTATTCTGCTGTAGCCAATGACAGGTCGACTTTGTGTTTTGGATCATTGTCATGTTGGAATGTCCCATGCGCAGCTTCCTGGCTGATGAATGCAAATGTTTCTCCAGTATTTTTTGATAACATACTGCATTCATCTTGCCTTAAATTTTGACCCAATTTCCTGTGCCTTTGTAGCTCACACGTCCCCCAAACATCAGCGATCCACCTCCGTATTTCACAGTAGGAATAGTGTACCTTTCATCATTGGCCTTGTTGACTCCTCTCCAAATGTAGCGTTTATGGTTGTGAGCAAAAAGCAAAATTTTGGTCTCATCACTCCAAATGACTTTGTGCCAGAAGGTTTGAGGCTTGTCTCTGTGCTGTTTGGCATATTGTAAGCGGGATACTTTGTGGCATTTGCGTAGTAATGTCTTTCTTCTGGCGACTCGACCATGCAGCCCATCTTTCTTCAAGTGTCTCCTTATTGTGCATCCTGAAACAGCCACACCACGTTTTCAGAGAGTCCTGTATTTCACCTGAAGTTATTTGTGGGTTTTTCTTTGCATCCCGAACTATTTTCTTGGCAGTTGTGGTTGAAATCCTAGTTGGTCTACCGGATCGTGGATTGTTTTCTACAGAACCCCTCATTTTCCACTTCTTGATTAGAGTTTGAACACTGTGTAAACTTTTAAGCATAACTGTATTTCTATATACAGGCATACACAACTTTTAAGTACACAATGGGGTTTATTTACTAAAGCTGGAGAGTGAAAAATCAGGCTCACTTCTGCATAGAGGCTAATGAGCTTCTAACCCCAGCTTGTACAATTAAGCCTGGTAATAAAACCTGGAAGCTCATTGTTTTTTTATGCAGAAGTGAGCCTGATTTTGCGCTTTAGTAAATAAACCCCATTGTGTACATAAAAGTGGGGTATGCCTGTGTATATATATATATATATATATATATCAATAAAATATTTTTTGTGATGACATTTATCAAATCTGCAAGAGGTATATCTTGCCAAATAACACTTATTTTCTATGATACATGAAGGCAATTGGATCATTTCTCAAAATCCGTTATTTCTGATTAGGGTTTACAGTTTATTTAAAACCGTAAAAAAAAAAATATGTAAAGCGTTACTGGTTCTTAACATTTTCTAAATCTCTTAATTTTCAAACTATGTAGGCATGAATGAACCAGAAGCAGTTGAATTTCCATCACATGTTTTGTATTTTTTATGGCTGGCTGAATTAAAGCGGGGGTTCACCTAAAAATATATTTTTAACATTACATTCAGCCGAGTTGTCCTAATGACAATCGGCTGTTTTTTTTTCCCCCCGTACATACCGTATTTCACCGCCGCTTCCAGGTATGTCTTCTGCGGGACTGGGCGTTCCTATCTGATTGACAGGCTTCCGACCGTCGCATACAGCGCATCACGAGTTGCCGAAAGAAGCCGAACGTCGGTGCGGCTCTATACGGTGCCTGCGCACCGACGTTCGGCTTCTTTCGGCAACTCGTGACGCGTAGTATGCGACGGTTGGAAGCCTGTCAATCAGATAGAAACGCCCAATTCTCGCAGAAGACATACCCGGAAGCTACGGTGAAAATACGGTATGTACGGGGAAAAAAAAAAAAAAAACAGCCGATCATTAGGACAACTCGGCTGAATGTAATGTTAAAAAATTTGTTTTTGGGTGAACCTCTACTTTAAGTACAACATAAATGTATCTATATTTTTATTTTTGGAATATTGGGGGTATGATGATCCATATAACATGGAACTTATCTGTGATATCTAATATCTTTATATTTAAAAGCAGGGCTAACTAAAATACGTATCAGGAACAACGAGCTGTGAGCAAAATGAATAAAGGCAGTCTATTACTGAAAAAGACATTGAGGATTACTGAAAAAGACATTGACCTGGATTATTAATAGTGTGCGCTAGTGTTATTGACCACGTGATGTTCCAGTGGAGTGCCGATCACCTTCCTCAAGGGCCACTGACTTTTATTTTGTTTAAACCATAAAAAACTCAAGCTCAGTACCTCCCTCAGTGATTGATTGTACATACATATAATATAATATATATAATACTCTATATACATTACATGCATAGTCACCTAGATATAAATGGCTCAATGATCCAGTAAAGTCCAATACTAGACATGAATAATCTGATGGAATCACAACATTCTGTGAGATTTAAAGACTTTAACAATGTGAATTGCCATGATGCTTGTTGTACTACTTATTACCAGAGTGAAAATTGGATTTTTGCAAAACCTGGTTAATTCTCTCTGGAGTATACTTCCAATGCGGGCATTATCATAAATAAAACCTTTTTTTTCTTCTTATGATCTGTGACTTTCAAATGCATATGAACTGTTTTCTGAATAACAACAAATAAGCAAAAGGAGATAAAAATCATATGAATTACTAACTTGGAAAAAAAGGCATTTCTGAAGTAAAACTGCAATGCTTTTCCATGTCTTGAGATTTGTCCCAGAGGCACTAAGTGCCAATTGCACTTAATCGAATTCCACATGGCACAAGGAGAATAAATCTAACTTGACATCTACTATTCCTGAGTGTTCATTCACAATGAAACGAGAATACAAATTAGACATTTAAAACTCTATATAAGTGCTACGTTGCTATAGAACAAAAGAGAGCTTGTTAGAAAACATACAGTAGTGTCTTAGATGCACTGTAATGTTCATCAGAGATTTAAAACATGCCCATTCAAACGTTATTGTACTTTGTGCTTAAAGTTGGAGAATTAAGATCAAGGCTCTTCTTCGTGGCTCAGCTTGAGTTGTTTTATCTACAGTTAGTAAATATTATACACTTTCTCCTTAAGATGAACTTCACTCTACCTAAAGCTAAATGTGGCCTCTCTAATAGGTGTCCTTGTATGATTTGAAAAGACAACGGGGCAGATTCACGAAGATCTGCCCCGGCGCAGCGTATCTGAGATACGCTACACCGCCGTAACTTACTTTTTTTGGTTTGAATCCTGGAAGAATTTGCGCCGTAAGTGGCGGCGGCGTAGTGTATCTCTCGCGGCGTAACAGCGCCTAATTCAAATCGGCGAGTAGGGGGCGTGTTTCATTTAAATAAAGCGCGTCCCCGCGGCGAACGAACTGCGCATGCGCCGTCCCTAAATTTCCCGCTGTGCATTGCGCTAAATGACGCTGCAAGGACGTCATTGTCTTGACGTGGACGTAAATTACGTCCATCCCGATTCACGGACGACTTACGCAAACAATTTTTTTTTTTTTCAAACGCTGGAACGACGGCCATACTTAACATAGCAGGTTTAACTATACACCACCAAACAGCAGCTTTAACTATACGCCGGAAAAAGCCGACTAGAGACGACGTAAAAGAATGCGACGGCCGCTCGTACGTTCGTGGATCGTCGGAAATAGCTAATTTGCATACTCAACGCGAATTACGACGGGAACGCCACCCAGCGGACGCCGAAGAATTGCATCTTAGATCCGAAGGCGTACCAAGACGTACGCCTGTCGGATCTAACCCAGATGCCGTCGTATCTTGTTTTGAGGATTCAAAACAAAGATACGACGCAGAAAATTTGAAAGTACGCCGGCGTATCAGTAGATACGCCGGCGTACTCGCTTTGTGGATCTGCCCCAACATATTTACAAATCCAAGTAGTCCAGCATAGTCTTCCCTGTACCCGAAGTTCTCCTTCTATTTCTCGCTTCCACTCCACCATCTTGCACCTCCTGTCATTAGGAGACAGCTGTTACTTCCTGATTTTTACAGCTGGTCCCCAGATGACACGCTATGTAATCTCGCACATGCGCAGACATGCTGCACATCTCTCTGCCAGGTGGCAAGTACCCGAATGTTGCCCAGTTTTTAAATCTCACTATATTTAATCTCTTACTGAAACACTGTCTCCTGGAATGCAGGTGGCTGATCACTGCATCATCCTCGCCTGGACAAGAAATCAGGAAGTGGCAGGCTGCACCACCATTTTAAAATAAAATTAAAAAAGTAGGTATTTTATTTGAACAAACTTAGAAAAACTAACTGTGGTTGTGTAAGAGGGAGGGGAAGAAAATAGAAGAGATGAAGTTCATTCTGAGTTGGAAGGTCTGCTAAAACAACGTAATTGTGACATTTATAAACTGCATAATATCTACAACTGCTACTATAAAAATGAGTAGGACATAAAGGGACCATAACAATTTCATATTTCACTTGCAATGAGACCCTAAAAGATCTTACACTCCAAATTTGAAGAGAATGCATGTAAAGGTTGGGTAATATACCCTAAGTAGTTGACCTGAGTTAGATCCCTTTTACACTGGGGTGGGAAATGCGGTGGTGGTATAGCGCTGCTAAAAATAGCGGCGATATACCGTCGGAATTGAAGCGGGATTCGGCCACTAGAGGTGCGGTATTAACCCCCGCTAGCGGCCGGAAAAGGGTTAATACCGCCCACAATGTGCCTCTGCAGAGGCGCATTGCGGGCGGTATTACCGCGGTTTCCCATTGTTTTAAATGGGAAGGTGCGGTGAAGGAGCGGTATACACACTGCTCCTCTCAGCGCTCCAAAGTTGCTGCTTTCCCACCAGTGCATCGCCTCAGTGTGAAAGTCATCGGCTTTCACATTGAGAATGCTGGGCAGGAGTTTTTCAGGCGTTATTTAGGTGCTATTTTTAGTGCTAAACCGCCTGAAAAACTCCTCAGTGTGAAAGGGGCCTTAGTGAATAGTTGTAGTGAATCTAGTTTTTTTTTTAAAAGACGTGTGCAAAGTGTATAGATATTCTGAAGGATCAGTGAGAATCTGGCCACATTTAGAAAACTGATTTCAGGAAAAAGGTTACATCATCTTCAGGATCTCTTGTTTTAATCAGAAAGACAAGCAACATGAGTTTCTAACACAAAGTTAATCTTCCAATTGCCATAGTTAAATGAAGAATACAAACAGATATCATCAATTTTCAATATAGCATTACCTAATTGCGGGCTCTGCTTCTGTGTTTTCTAAATTACATTTTAATGAAATAAACCAAAATTCAATTAGTTTTTACTTAGCGAGATCCAAGACCCAATCCATGCTTGGATAGGCCGGCGTAGGAACACTCTAAATAATGAATATAATTAGAAAAGTTCAATATAAGCCAGTATTGTTCATGAAAAGTGCTGTGTATCAATATGTTTTAAAAAAAGCTGGGTTGATTGACACGTGATATACAGATTAAAGATAGTCTAAGATGAAACGCCTTATATAAAATAGAAAAGTAATAACCTGTCTGAAGATGAAAGAGAAAGCTGATGGCTCACACTCTTTTTACAGATATGCCGTTAACAAATTGATTGTTCTTTGTGTGTGAAGGATGGTCATTAAAGAAGATTCTCTCTTCAGGCAGCACAAATAAATAATCTTTTAAAATTCATGTTTTGATTTATAGTGATTTAATATTTGAACCCGATAGTTTTAGGAAAATACACCAGTGCTTTATAGCAGCAATCACCACACTAATTTACTTCTATCATATGCATTTAAAACTTAAAGCCCAATTTCAGTTTGGGCAAATAAGATACAAATAGATTTTCTAAAAGCCGGTAAAAATAAAAGTAATTCTAGCTGCTATTCTCACCTCTTCTGTCGCCCAGTTTCATTCTACCAAATTCTTGTGAGCCCGGGAAGTCAAGATTATGCCTTCTGTTCGTGACATATAGGAGAATGCTGCAGAGAGGGGAGCCATATCATTATGTGGTGCTGCCCTCTGCAAAATTTAAGATCCACCCAACGCGAAGGAAGAATAAAGTGAGGAAGGCATGTAATTCCACTTGACCGACTACACCCAAAAAATGATGGGCCAGATCCACATAGAAATAGATCGGCGTAGAGAGATACGCTACGCCGCCGTACCTTACCTGGCGTTCTTTCGAATCCTCAAAGATTTTGCGCCGTAAGTTACGGCGGCGTAGTGTATTTCTAGCGGCGGAATTCAAATCGGCGATTAGGGGGCGTGTATCATTTAAATGAAGCGAGTCCCTGCGCCGAATAAACTGCGCATGCTCCGTTTCTAAATTTCCCGCCGTGCATTGCGCGAAATGACGTCGCAAGGACGTCATTTTTTAAACTTAGACGTGACTTGCGTCCATCCCGATTCACGGACGACTTACGCGAAAAAATGCAAATAGGAGGGGGACCTTGCGAGTCTGGAGTTGGGCTTTTTCTCTCTTTTCATAAAACTTGAAAAACGTCACCTTTAGAAATGTTTAGTAATGACATGCTACTAACATATACTTATAGATAATCGCAAGCTTTTTATGCTTTGCATACCTTTTTTTTTCTTGTCCTTCCCATTCTTATCACAATTGCCATTTTCACTAAGGGCAGATTAATCCATCTTCCTGGAACTCTGGGTCTGCCTCCTGGAACATGTGACAGGAACTTCACATAATGCAGCTGTAAGGTCCTGTTAACATCACCAGTGCTTTGCTCAACCAGGAAGTGGAAAAACAGTACTTGTAAGTATACACCAAAAAAGTTGCAACAAGCAAGTTTATTTATCTGCTTATTCCATTTGGTGGACTCTTTAACCACTTTCCGCCCAGCCTATAACAGAATGAAGGCAGGGTGGTGGTTCTGTTATCCTGACTGGGCGTCATAAGATGTCCAGCAGGATAACTGCCAGCGCACGCACATCGCTGCGATTGTTGTTGCGGCGTGTCCGTCTGACAAACTGCTACACCGATCTCGATAAAGAGCCTCTGATGGAGGCTCTTTACCATGTGATCAGCCGTGTCCAATTATGGATGATCACAATGTAAACAGGAAGAGCCGTTGATTGGCTTTTCCTCACTCATGTCTGACAGATGCGAGTAGAGGAGAGCCAATCAGTGGCTCTCCTAACAGGTGGGTTAGTGCTGATTGTTTATCAGCGCAGCCCCCCCATGGATGCCCGCCCAGGACCACCAGGGATGCCGCCAGACCACCATGGATGTCCACAAAGGTATAACACCCTGGACCACCAGGGGATGGCAATCAGTGCACAGGCAGATGGCAATCGGTGCCCATCAGCAATGCCTGCCAGTGCCAGTGCCATCAGTGATGCCTATCAGTGCCATCTATCAGTGCCACGTATCAGTGCCCATCAGTACCACATATCAGTTCCCATCAGTGCCTAGCAGTGCCGCCTATCAATGCCCATCAGTGCCCAGCAGTGCCGCCTATCAATGGCAACCATAGGTACCCATCAGTGCAGGCTTTCAGTGCCCATCAGTGTTGCCTATCAGTGCCACCCATGAGTGCCCATCAGTGCCACCTATCACTGCCCATCAGCGCTGTATATCAGTGCCACCCATCAGTGCCACCTATCAGTGCCCGTCAGTGCCGCCGTATCAGTGCCCATCAGAGAATAGTGTTTGGGTACAGTGTAGCATGACTGCGCAATTGTCATTTAAACAGCGACAGCGCTGAAAGCTGAAAATTGGCTTGGGCAGGAAGGGGGGTAAGTGCCTGGTATTGAAGTGGTTAAATATATCATGTTTAAAAGTTCAATGAGTTTACAAAAATGAATGTTAGAAATTCTAGCTCAGTCAGATTTAGGGCTTCTAGGTAGGACTGTGGTCTTATGTCACCTAATTCGTTGTTGTATAGCCTCCATCCCATATCCCCAAGTATGGGTGAGAGTGTAATACAGGCTAGCTTGCAGGCTCATTAATTATAAAGAGCCCTCTGACTTTTCAGTTTTTATCTTGAAGGCAATTCTACTATCAAAATCTATGCTAGAACAAACAGCATCATGCTAATAAGCTTAGCACCAAAATGGCAAGAGTGAGTACGGTAACTAAATATGAATTCATTGTAGCCTATTTACATACTCATTACTGTAAGCATGCCAGTGTAATTCTAATTAGATCCTAATTATTCATAATGGTTCTTGCTGTTGTGTAGCCAGACAGACTGTTGAGCCTTAGGGTCATGATTTATTCTTTGTATATTATGCTCCTAGTGTGGGCTTCTGTGGCTATGGTTACAGTATAGAGAATTACTGAATAATGCTTAAAGGCAGCTCTAGGTAACACAGGAGACAGCAGATAGACACTGCTGGGTCTACTTACTAGGACATTTAAAGGGAGCCTATACCCTTCCTTAAGCCTCGTACACACGACCGAGTTTCTCGGCAAAAACCAGCAAGAAACTTGCTGTTTTTTTTTTTTTTTTTGCCGAGGAAACCGGTCGTGTGTACACTTTTCGACGAGGAAACTGTCGAGGATCTCGTCGCGCCAAAAAGAGAGCATGTCTTCTTTTTCCTCAACGGCAATGGAGAAATTAGGCTCGCTGAGATCCACAACAGCCTAACAAGGAACTCGACAAGCAAAACTATGTGTTTCGCCCGTCGAGTTCCTCGGTCGTGTGTACGAGGCCTGACACTTTTAAATGTACCAATGAAAAGGCATCACAATATATCTGATATTACATGTAATAACTAGGAAAGATTCTTCTGTGGCACTCTCTCAATTTTGATTCACTTTGTAGCTGGGGTCTGATTTTCCCTGACTTTGTGGATAAATCCTGGTAACTGCCATTACACAGTGCAGTAAGTCAGTAATGGCATTGCCATTGGAACAGGGTGGAGCTTTGGCCAATAAACATAATAGTGGGCAACTTCTGGTGTTGACTTTTAGACTTGACTTCAGAGCCCATGCAAACCATGGCACTCCGGAAATGCATGTTACACGTGTTCGTGTACTGTGGTGATTCATTGTGAATGGCACCTCAACTCACCTGCTTTGCAGTGCACTGTGCTGGTGAAGATGTTGCAGGTCCAAAACTGTTTTTTGTAGGATTTAATTGGTATTGTTTATGGCAAAGAGAGTTTTGCTTGCATCACATTGAATATTGTACCATCACGGACATACACTAATTGAATTAGCACTTGCACTTTATAAAGACACTTTTATATACAGAGGGCCATATTCTTAGAGATCTCTGGCGGCGTAACGTATGTCCTTAACGTTACTCCGCCGCAAGTTTAACTGGCAAGTGCCTGATTCCCAAACCACTTACCTGTAAACTTGCGGCGGCGTAGCGTAAAGTCCACCCGCACAAGCACTCCTAATTCAAATGATCCTGGTAGGGGGCGTGGATCATTTAAATTAGGCGCGCTCCCGCGCCGATCGTAATGCGCATGCTCAGTCGGGTAAATTACCCGACGTGCATTGCGCTAAATGACGTCTCACGGACGTCATTTGTTTTGACGGTAACGTAAATGGCGTCCATCGCCATTCACGGACGACTTACGCAAACGACGTTAAATTTTCAAATTTCGACGCGGGAACGACGGCCATACTTAACATTGAGTACGCCACCTAGGGGGCATGTTTATCTTTACGCCGCGTATCGCTTACGGAAACGACGTAAAATCACTACGACGGGCAAGCGTACGTTAGAGAATCGGCGTGACTAGTCATTTGCATATTCTACGCTGACCGCAAAGGAAACGCCACCTAGCGGTCAGCGTAGATATTGCAGCCTAAGATGCAACAGCGCAGGCCGTCGTATCTTAGGCATGTTTAAGTGTATCTCAGTTTGAGAATACACTTAAACATAGGATGGCCTTAGAATCGGACTTACGTCGGCGTATCTGCTGATACGCCAGCGTAAATTCTTTGAGAATATGGCCCAGTATTTGCAGTTGCTCTTTTTTTTTTTTGCATATGATTAATAATTTATGTTGATTTTTATATATGAAATAGTGGCAGAGTGTGCTAGGGAGGTGCTGATAATTTAAGAACCATAAGAAGTCCATATATTTTTTTAGAAAAAATATATATTAGTTTGGAATTGTCTATACAATTGTTGAGTCTTCATAGACTTGTGCTGCAATTGTATTTATCTTTACTATTTACTAGCAATTCACTAGAATTAAGCGGTAGCATTCTAAATTGAAGTCCACAATTGTAAAGTCATTTTTGTGGTGCTGATTCCTCTTTTTGTAGTGTCAGAAAGGTTGTACCCTCATTGAGAAAGGTTCCTAGATCAGAAGTATGATAAGTATTCATCAGAAAAACGGGAACAAGTCCCAGTAGAACCAGTATGTATTGTGTACCTCTTTTTTGTCCCTGATGTTCAATTTGTCCAATGTCATTCACCCAGGCAAACCATTGGGACACTGTAAGAGGGGATTGTTGTTTCCACAGGCAGGGAATGCAGGCCCTGGCAACATTTAATACATTTTTTAGCAGCGTCTCACATTATCTTTTACTAGACATTGGAGGGAGAACAACTATTTTATAGGAGGTTAAGAACTCTTCAGCCATAGACGGGCATGCATGTGTGTTTACAGGTATTCTTTTTTTTTTTTTTAAAGATATTTTTATTAGGTTTAAAGCGGGAGTTCACCCCAAAAAAATGTTTTAACATTAGATTGATGCTCATTTTGTCAAGGGGAATCGGGTAGTTTTTTTTTAAATCGAAGCAGTACTTACCGTTTTAGAGAGCGATCTTGTCCGCCGCTTCCGGGTATGGTCTTCGGGACTGGGCGTTCCTATTTGATTGACAGGCTTCCGACGGTCGCATACATCGCGTCACGAGTAGCCGAAAGAAGCCGAACGTCGGTGCGGCTCTATACGGTGCCTGCGCACCGACGTTCAGCTACTTTCGGAAAATCTTGACGCGATGTATGCGACCGTCGGAAGCCTGTCAATCAAGTAGGAACGCCCAGTCCCGCAGCCCATACCCGGAAGCAGCGGAGAAGATGCATCTCTAAAATGGTTAAGTACTGCTTCGTTTGTAAAAAAACACCCGATTCCCCTTGACAAAACGAGCCTCAATCTAATGTTAAAAAAAAGTTTTTGGGTGAACCTCCACTTTAAAAAAAACCAACAAACAGAAAAACATACAAAAAAAACACCAGACAACCTGGTCATAAACGTTAGGCAATACACTCAAACATAGAAAAATAAACTGACATCAGTGCAAGTTTACAGGCATTCCTATTGAAGTCTAATGCCGCGTACACACGATAATTTTTTGGCATGAAAAAAAACGTTGTTTTTTAGCATGTCCAAAAAACAAAGTTTTTCCAACTTCATCATTAAAAACGACGTTGCCCACACACCATCGTTTTTAAAAAATTATGAAAAAAGCGCGGTGACGTACAACACGTACGACGGCACTCTAAAGGGGAAGTTCTATTCGCCTTTGGGCTGCTTTAGCTGATTCCGTGTTAGTAAAAGACGATTCGCGCTTTTCTGTCTGTTACAGCGTGATGAATGTGCTTACTCCATTATGAACGGTAGTTTTACCTGAACGAGCGCTCCCGTCTCATAACTTGCTTCTGAGCATGCGTGGGTTTAAAACTTTGTTTTAGCCCACACACAATCATTTTTCACAACCCGAAAAACAACATTTTTTAAAACAACGTTAAAAAATGGCGCATGTTCGAATTTTTTTGGGGGCGTTTTTCAGAAGCGTCGTTTTTTTCTCATGCCGCAAAATGATCGTGTGTACGCGGCATAAGATCAAAAACACCCGAATACACCCAAAATAAAACTCATTTACTATTTTGAGCATAAGGCATAGAGCATATGGCAACTAAATGTATATGTGCGAACAGGGACAATTTGAAAGAATGGGATTCTGCATTGTCATGTGTAGGGAAACAAGCAAAAAAAATGCTCAAGCATTAATGGAGGCTTAATGCTACTTTGTAACACACAGAGAAAAAAAATTGGTGTAAATATTTAGGACAACATTCAGATAAGGTGAAGTCAGGTTGGGGAGAACTCACATTTTCACAGGCTAAAATCCCTAATAACGTGTTTACCTACATGAGCATTTAACACTGTAAACGCAAATGTAATTCAGATTTTTTTTTACAGAATTTTTACATTTATCGATATCTATAGCAAATGGAGCAACAGATCATTTTTAATAATGATTTATTGCTGGCCACTGTCAGCCAGAAATAAATCATTATTGCAGTGATCTATTGCATAAAGAGGGTGGACAGACTGCTTTAGCTTTGCCCTAACCATGGTACTGACAGAAAGTGCCATGGTGTCGCTTGTGACCTAACTTATCCTATGCAGACACAATGTGGTCTGTAACAGGATTGAAAGCTCATGAGCTCATCAGTTTAGCTTCAGGGCTTAGTGAGGTTTCAATGCCTAAGCTGACCAGGACCCGTTGGAACCTCTATACCCCAGTGACATTTTAAAACTGTGCTGGGACATATAGCTTTTACCCGAGTGCAGTTTTAAGTGATTAAAATGACTGCATTTGTGGAAGCATGTACAGTATGTCAGAAGCCACTCCTATAGGGTTAAACAATTTAAGAGGCCATTCATACCAGTGGCTGCTCTAGAACACAGCCGCTGGTGTGTGGTAGGATCATAGTGGTGCCGATGTGCCAACAAAGTGACATTTCATTATGTTCTATTGACCTTTGATTTCCTGGCTCTGCTGCTACTATGGCCAGTATGAGGTTTGTGGAGCAGCCACAATCTGGAACAGATGTGCATGGCAACTAATCAACTTCCATCTTTCATTTTCAATGCACAGCTGCTTCTGATTCTGTCTGCGCTAGTTTTGAGAAATTCCCCTCAATGTACAGAAGAACACAATGCACTGTAATGCAGTGCACCCTGATGCACATGCATAGCTCCCAACTGTCCCTGATTTTGAGGGACTGTCCCTGATTTGGAGCAATGTCCCTCTGTCCCACTTTCCTCCTCATTTGTCCCTCATTTTGATCTGATCTATAGAGTTGTATATAAAATGCACTTGTTATCTATCAAAAGGTGTTTTCCAGCCCTAAATCTTTCATCTGATTTCTAAATTGCTGCATTTGTAAATTCCAAAAGCCAATATAAAGGAATAGTAGTGGTAAAAAAAGCACTTGTGGGTTTAACCAATCTTTTTTTGTGTACAATTCTCCTTTAAGGGGGCGTAAAAAGGGGTGTGTCCTATGCCTGAATACTTTTGCTGATAGGTGTCCCTCATTCCCATCTCATAAAGTTGGGAGGTATGCACATGGATTGTGCACTAAATTGCTTAAAAAATGATTGTATGTGTTTTTGATTCGCAGTGGGGCAATGGCAGCTAATGACAGACTAAGCTGCCTTACAGCCTAACTCAAAATGTAATTTTACTTAAAAAAGGTGACCTGTAGAACATACCACTGGCCACCACTGTATCTAGTATACATAGATATGGAACAATACACAGCTGTGGCCAAAAGTTTTGAGAATAACACAGATATAATTAAAAAAAAAAGTCTGCTGCCTCAGTGTTTTTAGATCTTTTAGTCAGATATTACTATGGCATACTGAAGTAAAATTACAAGCATTTCATAAGTGTCAAAGGTTTTTATTGGCAATTACATTAAGTTTATGCAAAGAGTCAATATTTGCAGCGGTGACCATTCTTTTTCAAGACCTCTGCAATTCGCCCTTGCATTCTGTCAATCAACTTCTGGGCCACATCCTGACTGATGGCAGCCTATTCTTGCAAAATCACTGCTTGGAGTTTGTCAGAATTGGTGGGGTTTGGTTTTGTTCACCCGCCTCTTGTTCTCAATGAGATTAGGGTCTGGGGAGTTTCCTGGCCATGGACCCAAAATGTCAGTGTTTTTTCCCCCAAGCCACTTAGTTATCACTTTTGCCTTATGGCAAGGTGCTCCATCATGCTGGAAAAGCCATTGTTCCTCACCAAACTGTTCTTGGATGGTTGGGAGAAGTTGCACTCAGAGAATGTTTTTGTACCATTCTTTATTTATGTGTTCTTAGGCAAAATTGTGAGTGAGCCCACTCCCTTGGCTGAGAAGCAACCCCACACATGAATGGTCTCAGGATGCTTTTCTGTTGGCATGACCCAGGACTGATGGTAGTGCTCACCTTTTCCTCTTCGGAAAAGGTTTATTTCTGGATGCCCCAAACAATTGGATTTATAAGAGAAAATTACTTTACCCCAGTCCTCAGCAGTCCAATCCCTGTACCTTTTGCAGAATATCAGTCTGTCCCTGATTCTCTTCCTGGAGAAAAATTGCTTTTTTGCTGCTCTTCTTGACACCGAGCCATTCTCCAAAAGTCTTCACCTCATTGTGCCAGTAGATGTACTCACACCTGCCTGCTGCCATTCCTGAGCAAACTCTGCACTGGTGGTGCCCTAAACCTGCAGCTAAATCAATTGTAGTAGAAATTAATATTTGTGTCATTCTCTAAACTTTTGACCACGGCTATAGAGCTAGAAGGAAACTCTGTGAACAGAAGGGGAGGAAGAGAACAGCGCTTCTAAGTGTAGTATTTAAAAGAACACTTTAATAATAAAAGTTAGCAACTCACAATGGAATAAAAGAAAAAAAAACATTGTAACACATGAAAGTCTTGCTCTGTGGCAACCAGGGAAAGTCTGAGGCCCCGTACACACGACCGAGTTTCTCTGCAGAATTCAGCCAGAAACTCGATCGGAGCTGGATCCTACCCAGAAACTCGGTCGTGTGTACACTTTTCAGCGAGGAAGCCGACGAGGAACTCGTCGGGCCAAATAGAGAACATGTTCTCTATTTCCTCGTTGTTCAATGAGGAAAGTCGGCCCACCGAGATCCTCTGCGGCTTCAACACTGAACTCGACGAGGAACTCGATGTGTTTGGCACGTCGAGTTCCTCGGACATGTGTACGGGGCCTCACTGTGCCTGCATCTCTGTAGTCCAGCTGGTGGTTCATGCGGGTGGATTCCAGCACTGACAGCTTGGTCTGGATTGCTGAGAACGCGTAGGGCTTGAGGGCTCGGAGATTACATCACTACCGGGTCAGGAGCAGAGGAGACAATATAAAGTATATAGTCGTTTTAGGCAGGTGTGAAAAAATCACTGTAAATTAAGAATGCTTTCAGAAATAGAAGTGTTAATAGTTTATTTTTATTCATTAACAACATTGTAAGTAAATGAACAGAAGAGATATCCAAATCAAATTGATATTGGATGTGACCAACCTTTACTTTCAAAACAGCATCAATTCTTCTAGGTACACTTGTAGTTTCTGAGAGAACTCGGCAGGTAGGTTGTTCCAAACATCTTGGAGAACTAACCACAGCTCTTCTATGGATGTAGGCTGCCTCAATCCTTCTGTCTCCTCATATAATCCCAGACAGACTTGATGATGTTGAGACCAGGGCTCTGTGGGGACCTTTGTTCTTCTTTACGCTGAAGATAGTTCTTAATGACATTGGCTGTATGTTTGGGGTCGTTGTCCTGCTATAGAATACATTTAGGACCAATCACACGCCTCCCTGATGGTATGGCATGATGGATTAATATCTGCCTGTATTTCTCAGCATCAAGGGCACCACTGATTCTGACCAAATCTGAAACTCCATTTACTGAAATTCAGTCCCAAATTGCAAGGAACCTCCACCATGCTTCACTGTTGCCTGCAGACACTCATTATTGTACCGCTCTTCAACCCTTCACGAAAAAACTCCTCCTCTCTTGCTACAGCCAAATATTTCACATTTTGACTCATCACTCATCAGCTTAGCCTTGCTTCCACGTCCTATGCATGAAAACATAGGAACTGGGGTAGGAAAATGAATTAAAGTTTGATCCAAAATTTAGGGGCCCAATCATTCTTTTGGAAATGTTCCAGCGGATTTTAACATTTTCCAATAATTTTCAATATTAAACATAATTGTTTCCGATTTATTTCAAATACTGCTCATACTGTACTGTGCCTGCAAATTTTATTTAAGCTTTTTTCAAATTATCGACCTACAAACAATTAGAAAATCATTTGTTCAAAAAAACATTTTTTACAACATGTTCATTCTTTCATTTTTGATCTTGAAACCAAACTGTTGCAGTAAGCACATTAACCATACGAAAAATCAAACTAGTGGTCTACTGACTGATTTTTCTTGCAATTTCCAACCATTTCCTATACGGGTATGGCCAGTTTCAGTAAACTAAATAGTTCATTAGGAGCCATCTTGGTCAAAAAGAACAATTTAAAGTGGAATAAAACTTGGAGTTAGGTTTTAAGATGCTTTTGCGTAACAGATCGCTAAAGCATGAATCCAGCCTAAATGCATGATCTGTGAAGACCAAGGCAAAATTCAACACATTGCAGATGTCTGAGAATCAAGAATAATAAATGAGTGGACCTTACCGAAAGTGAATTTAATCAACAGTTTACTAAACATGATAAAAACTTTGAAGCACAATCATTTATAGTTAGCAAAGAGCAACTTAAAAAATTAGTCAGTCAATCCCAAAATCTTCTTATGTAGGGATTTCAAGCTTATCGGCATGTACTTTTAAGGCGCGTACAACAGAAACCGGCCAACATTCGACCAGTGTGTACAGCAGCCTGTCGGACAGAAACTGGCCTAACAACCAGCTTCTGTCAAAAGGGCATGTTGGAAAACCAGCATCTGATCAGCGCTAGCAGCCAATGGCAGTCCCCCTGTAAGAACACAAAGGCACAGCAAGGGAGATTGCTGCACTAACATCTCTTAGTACAGCGACCTTTCAGGTTTTTTCCTTTAGCCACTGAGTTGAACGGAAAAAAAAAACTTCTGGGGCCAGATTCAGATACAATGGCTTAAGTTTAGGCGGGCGTAGCGTATCTCCTATACGCTACGCCGCCGTAACTTAGAGAGGCGAGTACCGTATTCACAAAGAACTTGCGCCCTAAGTTACGGCGGCCTAGCGTAAATGGGCCGGCGTAAGCCTGCCTAATTCAAAGTAGGCTGGTAGGGGGCATGTTGTATGGAAATGAATCGTGACCCCACGTAAATGACGCGCCTGCCTAACGAACGGCGCACGCATGCTCAGTATCACGTCAAATGTTCTCCCTAAGTTACGCCGGCTCAATGTTTAGTCGACGTGAAAGTAACCTACGCCCATCCCCATTCACGGACGACTTACGCAGACGTTTTGGACAGTCCATACCTTAACATGACTTACCCCTGCTTTATGAGGGGTAAAGTTACGCCGGTTGTACGCCTTACGGAAACAGCGTATTTTAATACGCCGGGCGCAAGTACGTTCGTGAATCGGCGTATCTAGCTCATTTGCATATTCAATGCTGAAATATACGGAAGCGCCCCTAGCGGCCGAGTAAATATGCACCTAAGATACGACTGCGTAAGAGACTTACGTCCGTCGTATCTTAGATAAATTCTGGCGTATGTGATTCTTTGAATCAGGCGCAGAGATACGACGCCTCACATTCGGACTTACGATGGCGTATCTGGAGATACGCCGTCGTAAGTCCTTTGTGAATCTGGGCCCTAGTGTGTACCTAGCATTAAATCTACTTCTTTTAATGTCTTCACTGTTTGCCTATGGGATTCCTTTACACATCTTAAGAAGTGATACACAAATGCAACAAGCCTATATACATAAAACTCTATGTCAGTTGTGTGCTTTACTGCATGTGCAAGGACTGGTCAAAGTAATTTTGAAATTGCTATTACTGCTCCTTTCAAAATATACCAAGTGCCTAATGGAAGCCTGGGAGAAAAGCCAAATCTTTACCAATTGATACTATCAATTCACCTTTCTGACAAGCAGAGCTCCCAATCCCAGGATTACTACCATGGCAGTGTATGCACTTGTGCTTGTCTTCAATGTCAACACATGAAAAAAGAACCAAAGAACTATACTGTTTTGCATCTTATTTAAAAGATAGAGTTTTCTGGTCAATAAGGATATTCACATTACATAACATGTGTGCATTACTGGTGTTTTTCAGTTACTTTAGTTAAGAGGTCTTGTATGTGGCTGTAATTTACAGCAGAGTAAAATATGGTTGTCATTGGGGAATACATGAGCCACAGATGCAGTGTATTTTTGGCCATACAGAGTATTATAGAAGACACGTGCACACCTATACACGTGTAGCGCTCACCCCCGAAGGGATTCCCCGAAGGGATCGGCCTATTTAAGTTACCTTCTTGACTTGGTCTAGGGGTGATAGCTGTGAGTGTGAATAAAGAGCAAGTGTCCAGACGTCAATTGAGTTTTCAATGCTTTATTCCAAGGCCCAACATGGCCAACATCAACGTGACACACAACAGAGAAAGTTGATGAGCGCAGAGAAACTTTAGTATCAGGCCTTGGATATGAAAGAGAGCAAGCCTGCTCTCAGCAATAATGTAACCCAATTCGTCGCCACCACAATCAGGGTGGGTAAAGTGCCCCCGGATAGGCGTCTATCACAGGCCTGGCAGCCGGAGCGCCACTTAATAATCACTGGGAGGAACAGGCCTCTGCCACAGGCTTGACAATTTGAGATTTGTGAAATTAGATTGAGTGAATCCTCCCAGTCAGTTCAGATAGTGTCACCCACTGACAGCTTGAGCATACCTGTCATGCAGTGTGGTGACCGGTTTCCCGATGGTTTCGTCTAGGCCTCCTGGACAACCTCTGATTCTAGGTTCTCCCGAGCCAATCCCCCATCAGACAGCTCCCGGTCTAGGATCCTCTCAGCAGAAGGTTGGGACCCAGCCAGTCGCTAGGGCCCCTCTCTTGATTAGGATGAGGCTCCGCATGGTGCATGATCCCAGTAAAGCAGGCCACGGTGGCAGGGCCCATTGATGCGCGCACCCTGAATGTGGGTACCGCACCTGGAACTCGGGTCCCGCACAGAACAGAGCGGCCAAAAGGCGGTTGCCCAGATTTATCCCCCTCCCAGCATGCCCAACGAGGGAAGAACTCCTCTGATTGTCTGCTAGGAGAAGGTGGGTCTGTCAGAACCCCTCTAGCGCCAGCTGCCGCCCGGGGGTGATAACGCACCCCTGGAGCGCAGACTGACCCACAGGACAAATTCTGAAAATTGGCAACAGCCTAAATCTTCATAAACTGTGAATGGGAGTAAATTAATCCTCCCATTCCCACTTATCTAGCGTAGTGCCCGTACTGAAAAGTAAGGGGGCGCTACACACGTAACCACTGGCTACGGAGTTTAGGCTGGGTTCATACTAGAGCAGACAGCTACCAGAGCACTTTATCTGTCCGGAAGCTGTCCACTCTTGTCTGCACTAGGGGGTAGTGTGGAGCACAATTAAGCTCATCTTATGGCTCTTCATTTTTGTTGTTTTGGACAATCTTTATTTGAAGTGTAAAAAATGTACACTTCATTTATGGTGCTATACAGTGTCATGCGATTCTGTGCGGTGCGCTGCAAAAAAATTCAGCATGCCTACAATTTATTGCAGTACACTGCGGCACAGCTTTGGGCTGTGTTGCAGTGTGAATGGGATACATGCTATCAATCTATCCAATGAAGAGCCAAGAAGACCTGGCCGAGATCCAGCGCGTTCTCGACACGGGATTTCCGAGGGCTCAAGTAAGTAAAATGGGGGGGGGGCTGGGGGGCTTGTAATTATCAGATTTTTTCCCACCTAAATGCATAGGATGCATTAAAGGGTTTGTAAAAGTTTGTTTTTTATTTTCTAAATAGGTTCCTTTAAGCTAGTGCATTGTTGGTTCACTTACCTTTTCATTCAATTTCCCTTCTAAATGTTTTATTTCTTTGCCTGAATTTCTCACTTCCTGTTTCTCCTCAGTAAGCTTGCCCCCATCATCTGAGCTGTTCTGGCTGGGGGTTAGTCAGCCAGAACAGCTTACTGAGGAGGAACAGGAAGTGAGAAATTCAGACAAAGAAAACAAAGAAAAAAAACATTTAGACGGAAAATCGAAGGAAAAGGTTAGTGAACCAACAATGCACTAGCTTAAAGGAACCCATTTAGAAAATAAAAAAACAAACCTTTACAACCCCTTTAAGGTGAAAAAACAGGAAGGTTTACAACCACTTTAAGAAAGTATGAAATTAATGTGGTTCCTTACCTGAATATGAATAATTATGCATTCAGTTTTAAATAGATACCATAGTAAGCTTATTTGTGGGGCTTTCTATGCGTGAGAAAGAAAAAGGGGCCTATAGGGCTCATTCACACCACTTATGTGCAATGGTTCACTAGAGTGCCATTCACAACACACCTACGCTGCTGTGTCCTGCAGCTTGTATTAATGCACTGCAGTGAGCTAGCAAAAATGCGGTAGGTGCAATTTGTGGACTGTTATGGTGCGCTAGGCTAGGTAGTGCACATTAGAGTGCGATTTACTGTGCATATGTTTAAATGGAACTAAACCTGACTTGTCAAAAACTGCTAGCAGGCAGCTCTTTACTGCAGAAGAGAGATGCTATGTCTCTTGTGCAGTAATACACTCTTGCCCTGCCTGCTCGCAGTTTTCCATTGAAGGTATACTGAGCTGCACAGCTCAAGGTGCATTGTGCCGGAATGACTGACTCCCGTGTGCAGGCATGAGATGATGTCATCCCCCACCAGCCAATCAAGAGGCCAAAAACCCGGCACCTAGGGAGAAGAGGACAGCAGCCAGAAAGGGATGTAACTGCCACATTGCTGGAAGGCGGAGATGAGTATATTCAGGAGTTCTGCTTTAGGTGCATGCCACAGGCAGCCCTTGTGTGAATTAGTGCTTTAGCTTGCTTGTTTTAGGATCTCTCTTCAGAGGGAACCAGTGGAGGTTCTCAGATCACCAGAATATAAACCAATTTGGTGGCTAGTGTACAATAGTAATGCCTGCAGAAAACATTGGAATGCTGAGAGGGAGGACTGTGCTGTGCTCCCTATGCATTTCCAGGCTTTATTTGACATTTTGACTGGAGTACTCCTATTTCTTTCTATATAAGGTTTATATCACTACATCACTTTTCTATCAGAATTGCCATTCAACCATGCCCTATAAATCACATGCATATTTGGGCCTCTGCCATTTATAGCACCCTCCATCATGTTTCCATCTTCTTTTATGGCCACACATTTTCAGTGATGACATCATTATTGTTTATAAGACAATACAGGTCTATGTAAACCTCGAAATGAGAAAACTTACTATGGGATAGGAACAACATTATTTTAAGAATTTTCAACTTGAGGGGAATTTAAAGGTAATTGAATCTTTCAAGTGAAGCTAATTACATTGTTAAATTGGATGCCTGCATTTATTTATATAGTGATACCAACTGTGTGGTGTCCCCCAATTTGCCATCCTTCTAATAGATTTGCTAATGGCAAGTACTGCGTAAACACTGCCAGGAATAGGAACCACAGAACATATTTATCTCAGCTTGACCCTGTCTAGATAAGAAAACCTCTTTCACATAACTAATGATGTGGCTGCCATATCAGATGCCTCCATTTAAGAGCTGCATACTATTAATGTGTCCGTGTGCTGAATATAGATAACTCCTCACTGCAAAGGAATACATTGTGTTCACCCAACATCTCACTAAAATACATCACCATCACCATGAACGGTGTGTTGCAAACTAAAAAATATATATGTATATTATATATACTATATTACCAAAAATATTGGACACATGCCTTTACACGCACATGAACTTTAATGGCATCCCAGTCTGTAAGGTTCAATATTGAGTTGTCCCACCCTTTCCAGCTATAACAGCTTCAACGCTTCTGGGAAGGGTGCACACAAGGTTTAGGCATGTGTCTATGGGAATGTTGGACCATTCTTCCATAAGCACATTTGTGAGGTCAGGCACTGATGTATGAGAAGGCCTGGCTCGCAGTCTCCACTCTAATTCATCCCAAAGGTGTTCTATCAGGTTGTGGTCAGGACTCTATGCAGGCCAGTCAAGTTCCTCCACCCCAAACTTGCTCATTAATGTCTTTATGGACCTTGCTTTGTGCACTGGTGCATAGTCATGTTGGAACAGGAAGGGGCCATCCCCAAACTGTTCCCACAAAGTTGGGAGCATGAAATTGTCCAAAATGTCTCTTGGTATGCTGATGCCTTAAAAAGCCCCTTCACTGGAACTAAGGGGCCAAGCACAACCCCTGAAAAACAGCTCTAGACCATAATCCCCCCTCCACCAAATGATTTGGACCAGTTCACAAACCAAGGTCCATAAAGACATGGATGAGCAAGTTTGGGATCGAGTCCTGACCTCAACCCGATATAACACCTTTGGGATGCATTAGAGCGAAAACTGCGAGCCAGGTCTTCTCGTCCACAACAGTGCCTGACCTCATAAATGCACTTCTGGAAGAATGGTCAAACATGGGTATAGCAGTTTGTTGTGTATGGGGCTGATAGCAGCAGCCTGTCAGAGTCCCCATGCTGACCCATGTCCATAGCCAAAGGCAACTACAATGAGCATCAGAACTGGACCACAGTTCAATGGAGTTAGGTGGCCTGATCTGATGAATCACATTTCCTTTTACATAATTTGGATGGCCAGGTGCGTGAAATGATGGGTGCATGCAAATAACAGCCGCTGCTTAGCCTGTATAAAGTATTGAAAGCCATTGCTGTTTACATGTAGCCACACACTAAGCGGGTACCTGCGGTTAGGGTCGTGTGTCTGAGCTAGGCTTGCCACCTCATCCCTTTTAAACCCGAACACATATGAATTACACGGGTTCTGAGGCTATTTTAATGCAGGTAAGGCACCAAGTGAGATTAATAACCACCTTAAATACCCACAGAACCTGTGTAATTAATATGTGTTCGGGGTTTAAAGGAATGAGGTGGCAACTCTAGTCTGAGCCTGCACACATCTGACTTGGAGATCTGCCCCTAACCACAGTTAAATGCTTGGTGTGTGCAGGCTGAGTGACTGCTACTATTCGCATGCACCTGTCATCTCAGCAGCAAGAATCCACTGATTCCACTAAGTGATTCCACTAAGTGGTTAAGGAGGAAGAAAACCCTGATGGATGTTACTTCCTCTTTGCTTCGCATAGTAGCCCATTATGTGACACTTACCTGCAGGAGAAGCCCGTCCTCCTCGCTAGTAGCAAGCGTCCATTCTTCACCCCTCTTCCTTCCGGGGCCGCGAACTCTGGCTTTTTGACTGGCCGGAGTTGCATGCGCGCGGGAGCCGCTTTTAACGGCATGAGCCGAGATAGGAACGGCATAGCGTGCCCTTTCTAATCCTAGCGTATGCGTAGAAGAAATCACCATACAGCGATTTGCAAATATCTCCTAGACCGTGCAGGTCTGGGAGATATTTCAAGTACCTACAGGTAAGGCTTAATCTAGGCTTACCTGTAGGTTAAAGCAGTTGTAAAGGGTTTAAAACCACTTTAAAACAGGTGGTGAGGAGGCAAGACAATGCCTCCTTATTTCCTGTCAAATGCTCTCTCAGGAGCAATCCTGATGTGGATAGCTCTTCATAGAGCCGCACTAGTGCAAGCTAGCCCAGAACTTCTGTTGGGTTTTTATTTTTTTTCTCTGTCCCTGTTGGGGTGTTTTCTTTTACTTCCTACCCCAGTGGCAACATTGCCAGAAGGACAGAAAATAAGGGTAAATCTCCCTATGGGGACACTACAATAAAAATATGTAAGATATTCTAACTCTTTCCCGCCACATAAAGATTAGGTTGGACTTATACTCTACATTGCAACATAGTTCATATATATAGCCAGAACATCAATAAACCATTTCAAAGGTTTAAGGACTTTCATGGGCACCAGTAGCCCCCTGGGTTGAGCTGCTCAATGGAATTCTTCTGCATCAAGCTCCAGAAATGTACTCTAAGCACTTGCTTTTGGTGCAAATATGTGCAAAGCCAAAATGTCCCATAGTGTGCATAAGGGCATGCGGGTTAAGATATAAAGTGTCCTTCGCGCTACTATGAGCTGGTGATAATATAAAACCAAAACAAAAACGTAAATGCAGCAAAACCTAGTAGTGTTAACCATACACAAGTGCAAAAATATCAAAAGGAGGGGTTTTGCGCAAAAACTAAACACTAAAAAAGAAAGTGACGGTAATAAGTGATCGTCAACCAAAATATTCAAAAATGATTAATTCAAGTGAAATAGATAAATATATATATGTGGAAAAACATATAAAGGTGAAACACATGCTAAGTGTCCACTAGGTGAGGAAATTTACAGTAAACTGCCAAGATAAACAGAAATGAGGGCTACGTGTCCACTGTACAATATGTATCTGGATGGCAAGGAGAGATGTGATCTTATCCATAAAAGGGCTCCCAGAACTCTCACCTCAAAGACTAGGGTCTTACAGCATCAAAGATCTCCTTGCATCCTCCACCTCCTTGCAGTAATAGAACCTTCCCACCTATCACACTTCCCTGGTGCTTCTCTGGCCTCTCCAGCTGTCCACAGCCTGCTCTCTGTGATGCTGACAAACACCTCCTCGATATTCCCTAATAAACACTCCGTTCCAGGGACGGGGGGGGGGAGAGAAAACAGAGAGCCTCCAATGGTGTAGTAGGTAAAAAGCAGGGGGTCGTTTTTTTCCAGAAAAACCTGCGCTTACATCAATCATAAATGTAAAGTGCAATGACAGGTGTGAAGCGCCTGCTTACGTCACTCCAGGTGTACGTCTGTCCACGGCCAATCCCAACGCGTTACGACACCGCCACGTGTCTTCATCTGGGGAATATTTTGGTTGACGATCACTTATTACCGTCACTTTCTTTTTTAGTGTTTAGTTTTCATGCGGGTTAAGAATTGCTACAACAAGGACATGGCTGGATCTACCAGATCAGTCACACATTTCTTCCCAATAATACAATTACAATACAGATCACTACAATCAATACAAAAGGAATCCCATATCAGCATATTTACACAGCGGCAATACTCTATGATTGATCAGAAGCAATAAAAAAAGAGCTTGGTAGTGATGACACAGCTACTCCCTGTTACTATGGTGACATGTCTAGCAAAGGTCGGTACTCTATGATGATGCCACTGTTGCTATGGTGACCCCTCTAGAAAAACTCAGGCCTCTGTAGCGATGACACTACTACTCCCTGTTGCTATGGTGACTTGTCTAGAAAATGTCAGGCCTCTGTGATGAGGACGCTACTTCTGTCTGTTGCTATGGTGACCCCACAGGAAAAGACCAGGCCTCTGTAGTGATGACATTGCTACTTCTGTTGTTATGGTGACATGTCCTTTGCTGCTCTAAAAAAGGACTATGGTGTTGCCTTATGAGGAGTAATCTCCATTAGCAACCGGGAATATTTGTATATATATATATATATATATATATATATATATATATATATATATATATAGTTTAGAATAAGAAATAAGATTAGTGTGTATGTAATATTGTTTCATTAAGGGGTTAACTTGGCTACATGTAAGTATATGACAGGCTTTGCCTGAGAAGATGTAATCCATTTAACAGTTCCCCTTTGACAATGCAAGAATGTTGGGTGAGGATGTGCTATGGGAGACGCTCCGCTATTTACCTATCGTAATATTCAAATGCAAGGAAGAGATACCGTCTGAGTGTGTAGACTTGGTGGGGCTGAATTCATTAGCTAGATAAAGGCCTTGTAGTCCTTGTTAACCAACCATTTATCCATTTCAAAGGGTGTTCGATATGCTGAGAATATTTCTTTCATTTGTTCATGAAGGAACAACTCTTCAAACTAATTATCACTAAACTCATTAACCCACGAGAGGAGGTGCTATTGAGGGGCTGAGCTAGGCTAAATTAAATTGAGAGGAAATTGTCTAATCTTGGAGGAGATACGCCCAGAGGGAGGAGAGGGCTTACCAATCAGGATGGCCCTATATTACTGGGAATCACAGACAGAGTAGATTAGGGTGACCAGACATCCCCAGTTTCAGGGGACAGTCCCCTGATTAAGGACACTGTTCCCGAACCAAGTCTGTCCCTGGTTTTGTCCCCAGATTGGATTTAATAAGGGGCAGGGGCAGAATTAAAATAAAAAAAATCTAATTACACACCCCCGCTCCGCCGTGCCTACTAGCATAGGGGGGTTGTTTTCCCATTATCTGTGCCCCTTTCTGATGATCATGTGCTGGTCGGAGCGGAGGGAATATTTCTTCAGTTTCTTCTGCCTTGGCTCAAATCCTGGCCATTCACCTGCCTATCTCCTTGCCTTCCCTGGCAGAGTGATCTTCCTCCCCTCCCTATCCAGTAGTAGCCGGGGCCTGAAGAGTAATGCCGCGTACACACGATCATTTTTCGGGTTGTAAAAAAAATACGTTTTTCAGCCTCTAGAAAAAAACATTTTTTTTTTCAACTTCATCATTAAAACGACGTTGCCTACACACGATAGTGAAAAAAAAATGCTCTAGCAAAGCGCGGTGACGTACAACACGTACGACGGCACTATAAAGGGGAAGTTCCATGCGGATGACGCCACCCTTTGGGCTGCTTTAGCTGATTTTGTGTTAGTAAAAGACGATTTGCGCTTTTCTGTCTGTTACAGCATGCTGAATGTGCTTACTCCATTACGAACGGTAGTTTTACCAGAACGAGCGCTCCCGTCTCATAACTTCCTTCTGAGCATGCACAGGTTTTTCACGTCGTTAAAGCCCACACACGATCATTTTTTACAACCCGAAAAACTACATAGTTTAAAACGTCATGAAAAAATAGAGCATGTTCGAATTTTTTTTTGACGGTTTTCAGAACTTGAAAAATGCTCTGAAGCCCACACACGATTGTTTTAAATTACATTTTTAAAAAACGTTGTTTTTTACAACCCGAAAAATGATCGTGTGTACGCGGCATAAGACTTGAGAGGCTGTGAGGGGCGGCGACGGGCAGCGAGTCGCAGATTGTTGCCATTACTAGTAAAGAAAAAATATGTCCCCGGATTTCATTTTAAAAATCTGGTCACCTTAGAGTAGATGGAGTCATATAGCTAGATTCAGAAGTCTGAGGCTGCATTCACACCTGAGCGTAGCGTTTTGCGGCAGTTTTTACCGCGATTTGCCGCGACAAAACACTGCGCTTTTTACCGAGATTTTTTACCGGTCTAGGGTCACCAATGTAAAACGCCCAAACGCCCAAATTCGAGCGACAAAAAAGGGTCCAGAACTTGTTTGGGCTTCAGGCGTTCGGCAACAGACGTTTTGTAGTGGAGATGTGAACCATCTCCATAGAGAATAATGTATTTTTTCCCCTCTAGCGTTTTGGGGCGTCGCGCTTCAGGCGACAAAACGCTCAGGTGTGAATGCAGCCTGAATCTGCGCCAACGCAAATTTAAGCGTATTCTGGTAACCAGATACACTTAAATTAGGCTCAGATACGAGTGGCGTAAGTGTCTTACACCGTCGTATCCTAAAGTGTACTTTTTAGGCTGACCGCTAGGTGGCACTTCTATTGCGGTCGGCCTAGAATATGTAAATGAGTAGATAAGCCGATCCACAAACGTACGCTTGCCCGACGCAGTAAAGATACGCCATTAACGTAAGGCATTTTCAGGCCTAAAGTTATTCCATCAAATAGCTGGAATAGTAATGTTAAGTATGGCTGTCGTTCCCGCATCGAAATTTGAAAATTTTACGTCGTTTGCGCAAGTCGTCCGTGAATAGGGCTGGGTGTAATTTACGTCCACGTCAAAACCAATAGGACCGTGCGATATGGGATATGTGGGATATGGGATACTGGGATATGTAGGTCAATCACGTCAGGTCACCCCTCATTAACATAAAACACGCCCCCTTGTAGTTTGATGAACATACTCTGTATTCTTGTATTTTAACCCAGTAGTATACTTAGGTTTTGTGCTGCCCTAGGCCTGACTAAACTTGTGCACCCCCTAATTTAAATATGACCCACCCCTTCCTATCAAGGCCACACCTCTTCCTGTTTAAGACCCACCCTGACATTTTCATATTACTAGTTAGTTCTGAGGCCCTGGGAGGGGGCACAAATTTCTGATAATTTTATGGAGAGGACTAAGAAGATATAACCATGCCAATGGTGCAGCAGAAAACATATAGCACAGTGAGGAAGGGTTGTGGTCCAGGATGATAGGACAGTCAAAACTAGAAGCGGCACCCCCCCCCCACACACACAGTTGCGGAATGTCTGACGCCCGTATACCACTTTATGGGGACGCTAGACTAATTTGCCTCTCAGTTGAGTCCACCCCATAAGACTGCCACTACACTAACAGTGTATCGCAAGCCGGCGGGGACTCTTTCCGTGCTGCCCCCCTGCAAAGTGCTTCCCTAGGCCTGGGCCTTGTCGGCCTAGGCCAGGATACAACGCTGTTTTAACCTACTATTTCCTCCTTTGGTGTAAGAATATAGATAGATGTTTGTGTATTAGATAGATGCTTTCAACTATACTCCAATAAATGTTATTATGTTAAGGCTTTCACCTTTAATCAAACAAACTCTCATTTAACCCACATCATATCTGAGATATTAAATCTCAGACCCCTTTCACACTGAGGGCGTATTGCAGGCGCTATAGCATTAAAAATCAGCTTTTAAAAAGCTGCTCCATTGTCCCCAGTGTGAAAGCATTGAGGGTTTTCACACTAGAGCGGTGCGCTAGCAGGACGGTAAAACAAGTCCTGCTAGCCGCATCTTTGGAGCAGTGTGTATACTGCTCCTCCACCGCTGCTGCCCATTGAAATCAATGGGATAGTGTGGCTATACCCTTTCTCGGATGCTAGCGGGGGGGGGGGGGGGGTAAAATCAGGGCACTGATTATCAGTCCTGTCCCAACAGTGCCCACCAGTACTGCCAATCTGTACCCACTAGTGCTGCCAATCGGTGCCCATTAGTGCCTCCTCATCAGTGTCACCTATCAGCGCCACCTATCAGTGCCAATCAGTGTCGTCTCATCAATGCCCATCAGTGCAGCCTCATCAGCTCACATCAGTGAAGGAGAAAAAATACCGACTTGCAAAATTTTAAACAAAGTATTAAAAGGTTTTATTTATTTTTTCAAAATCTTCGGTCTTTTTTCGTTTATTTAGCAAAAAATAAAAAACACAGTGGTGATTAAATACCACCAAAAGAAAACACTATTTGTGTGAAAAATAAAAATAAAAAAATAGGTACAGTGTTGCATGACCACGCAATTGTCATTCAAAGAGTGACGGCACTGAAAGCTCACATGATCCACCATCACACCTCTATTCAAGCTTTACCAATTGGACAGAGCCTAAGGTTGCTGACAGGTGAGTTCCATGTGGTTTAAACAGAAATTAAAGTTGTCTTTATCATATACTTATTTCATACTTTCGTAAATAATCAATTTTAGTATACTTGGTGCTGCAATCTTCTTGGGTAGCTGTCATTTTGATTGTCTGATAAACCCACTTGAATTCACAATGAAACCACAACGTGAAATGGGAAATAACTGCCTTTTGTACACTTAGCAATTTTAATGACAATGTGTTGTTGCAGATTTCTGTTTTTCACTGCACCAACGTTGTGAATATTTCATTTTTATTACTGTGTTTTATTAATTTGTGATCTTTACATGAAAGGGTTGTGCTGGATCCATGTGGAGGCTTATATTTGGATGAAAATGGGACACAGCAGAAACAGTGGGCATGGTGGGATTCCAGTCAGCACGTGCACGCTCCTCCTTTTCAGCCAATCACCTTAAAGCTCAATTCCAACATTGAAGTCAAAATGTTAACCCAGGATCGTATTTTTTTGACATACACAAGAGAGAAGCAGAAAGTAACATTCAACGTTGGGTCTAAACTCATGGTATGTAAAAACAACATTTTGTGTTGAGTATATTGTGGAGTCGGTTTAAAGACACAGGCCCAGATTCTCGTAGATCGGCGTAAAACTGGGCGGGCGTAACGTATCTGATTTACGTTATGCCGCTGCAAGTTTTTCAGGCAAGTGCTTTATTCACAAAGCACTTGCGTGTAAAGTTGCGGCGGCGTAACGTAAATCACCCAGCGGAATTCAAATTCGGCGGGTAGGGGGCGTGTAGCATTTAAATTAAGCGCGTTCCCGCACCGAACGAACTGCGAATGCGCCGTCCGTAAAATATCCCAGGGTGCATTGCTCCAAATGACGTCGCAAGGACGTCATTGGTTTCGACGTGATGGCGTCCAGCCCCATTCACAGACGACTTACGCAAACGACGTAACTTTTCAAATTTCGACGCGGGAACGATGGCCATACTTAACATTGGTTGCGCCTCATATACCCAGGGGCAACTTTACGCCGGGACAAGCCTAACGTAAACATCGTAACTTTACTGCGTCGGCCGCGCGTACGTTCAGGAATTCGCGTATCTAGCTAATTTGCATACTCGACGGGGAAAACCACGGAAGCGCCACTTAGCAGACAAAAAAAATTGCATTTAAGATCCGACGGCGTAAGAGACTTACGCCTGTCGGATCTAATGGATATCTATGCGTAACTGATTCTAAGAATCAGTCGCATAGATACGACGGCCCAGATTAGGACTTACGACGGTGTACATGGCGCTGCGCCGTCGTAAGCCCTTTGAGAATCTGGGCCACAGAGACTACTTTGTGAGAGTATTTGTAGAAACCTGTATTGCGACTTCTCTCCTCCTGAAAATGCCTAGTTCCCTGGTTGCCCTGCTAATCCAAAAATGTTAGTATTTTCAAAATCATTGGCCATTAAGCTATAAGTAAACCCAACCTGAATGTCCTATAGTTTGCTGAAGCACTGCATTTGATAAACTGTTTTTAAAAAATAAATTACTATTTTCACTTTTTTTTTTTATCATTCTTTGGTACATCTAAGTAATGCTGGGTTCCGTCTGCCTTTTTGCAGCCACTTCTTCTCTACCTGCATGCATTTTAGCAACGATTACATGGCATTATTTAGGGTGGGTTTCCTAAAACACTGAAAATATTGGAAAATGCCTGTGTACTGTAATGTACCCTTTGCACAGGCACTTTTTAGTCTTCTGTGGGGAGGGTGTAACAATGCAGAGAAACAATTTGGAGGCAGGGAGAGAGCAGGCAGAACAACACATTTTTTTTTGTCTTTGAATGGCTATGTTATCTGTTTAGAGAGCCATAATTGTCACCCTAGGCTGTTCGTCTGATATGGACTACAAACGTATTTGTATCGCTTTATCTCCATTACATGGTGGGGGGCAGGCAAGGCAATTGGTAGTTTACAGAAAGCAACAAGGACACTCCATTTCTGCCATGATTAACAGATATTTCTGTATTTACTAAAAATGTTCTTAGCTTGAATAAAAAAGAAAACTCAAAGTGGAATTCCATGCAAAATCTAAAATCCCTGCATCTATAGACACCAGGGGCCAGATTCACAGTGAGAGTACGCCGGCGTATCTACTGATACGCCGGCGTACTTTCAAATTTGCCGCGTTGTATCTTTAGTTTGAATCCTCAAACCAAGATACGACGGCTTCTGGCTTCGACCCGACAGGCGTACGCCTTCGGATCGTAGGTGCAATACTTCGGCGCCCGCTGGGTAGAGTTTGCGTCGTTTTCCGCGTCGGGTATGCTAATTAGCTTTTTCCGTCGATCCACGAAGGTACGCGCGGCTGTCGCATTCTCTTACGTCGTCGCTAGTCGGCTTTTCCCGGCGTATAGTTAAAGCTGCTATTTTTCGTGGCGTATAGATAGACTTGCCATGTTAAAGTATGGCCATCGTTCCCGCGTCAAATTTAGAATTTTTTTTTGCGTAAGTCGTCCGTGAATAGGAAAGGACGTAACTCACGTCTACGTTCAAAAAATTACGTTGGTGCAACGTCATTTCGCGCAAAGCATGGCGGGAAATGTCGAAACGGAGCATGCGCATTTCAATCGGCGCGGGGACGCGCTTCATTTAAATGAATCACGCCCCCTACTCGCCCAATTTGAAATCCGCGCCGAGAAATATACAACGCCGCCGTAACTTACGGCACAAAATATTCCTGGATTCGAAATTCCGCCAGGTAAGATACGGCGGAGTAGCGTATCTCTGATACGCTGCGCCAGGGCAATTCTTTGTGAATCTGGCCCCAGGGATCTAACACTAACCTCTTTATCCCTGTAAATAAAAGATGAGAATACATACCTTTTTGGAAGCCAATCTGACCCGATCTGCAGCACGGAAGCTCTGCAGAGGACAAGGACGACAACGGCCGTGAAATGAATGGGAAGTTGCGTCACCCATAGAGTTACTATGGGGCTTCCGTTGTCCTCCGTCTCCTCTGCACCCGGCTGACAGCTCAGCATGGGATTGGGTCAGAGGAGGTCAGATCAGCTTCCAAAAAGGTATGTATACTCATCTTTTCTTTACAGGGATAGAGAGGTTAGTGTTAGATCCCTGGTGTCTATAGATGCAGAAATTTTAGATTTTGCATGAACTTCCACTTCAAGCCGGGTAATCGTTTTTTTTTCCATTCAAGCCAGCAGGTTGAATGGAAAAAAAAACTGACAATTCCGGGCGGAGCCGCTGTACCCACGATCTGACATTAGTATCGCAATCTCCCCATCTGAGCTCTGAATTTCTCCACCCCAGTTAGCTATAGTTTGTGAAATCGCTAAAGTGACAGCAGTCTTGTTAGCAAAGGAGGTTTTTAAAAGAGTCTCCAAGTGCTTATCCACCGAGTCTTTAAAGGATGTGTACCCTCAATAGAGATGGTAGTGTCAGCATTAGGCACAAGAATGGCCTGGTCCACTATTAGGACAGCTATGTATTGCTAAATTCTGTGGCCCAGTTTCAAGAAGCTATTGCGCCCGCGCAACCATAGGTTGCGCGGCGCAATAGCTGTTTTGCTCCCGCGTAGCGAATGCCCCTGATTCAGGAACATCGCTACGCGGACTGCAGCCTAGGATATGACAGACATAAGCCTCCTTATGCCTTCATATCTCAGGCTGCATTCTTGCGTTGGCCGCTAGGGGGCGCGGCCATTGTGATCGGCGTATAGTATGCAAATTGCATACTACCACCGATTCACAAAAGTTGCGCGGGCCCTGCGCACGCAAGGTACGGAGTTTCCGTACGGCGACTTTAGCGTAAGGCTGCTCCTTCTCACAGTAGGAGCAGCCAATGCTAAAGTATAGCCGCCCTTCCCGCTCGTGAAATTTAAATTTCACGTCGTTTACGTAAGTGATTCGTGAATGGCGATGGACGCCATTCACGTTCACTTAGAAGCAAATGACGTCCTTGCGACGTCATTTGCCGCAATGCACGTCGGGAAAGTTTCCCGACGGAGCATGCGCTGTTCGCTCGGCGCGGGAGCGCGCCTAATTTAAATGATTCCCGCCCCCGGTGGGATCATTTACATTAGGCGCCCTTACGCAGGGCTAATTAGCATAGCGCCCGCGCAATTTACGGAGCTACTGCTCCGTGAATCGCGGGCAAATCGAAATATTTGCGTGGGCGCAGAGAAAAATCTTTGCCCTTTGCCCACGCAAATATTGCGCGGATCTACCTGAATCTGGGCCAGTGTCTATAGAAAAACAAGGCTTCAAATCTATCAAGAGGGATAACCTCTCCAAATTTGGCCAACCATTTAATAAGGCCTCATTCAGACAGGCGCTGACACCTGACTTGACTTACATGGGCATTTTTTTTATGAATAAAACAATGGATATTCCCTCGCTACCTGAGCTAAACAGTATGTAATATTTGGTTGCAGCAAACACCGACCGGGACAAACGCCACCCAAAAATGATAAAATAAACCAATATATGGTGCTGCACTCAAAAATAAAGTGCTATCATGACCAGTAAAGTGCTAACTGTATGAGGTCATGAACATACAAATATGTGTGCAAATAATTATAAATTTCATACATAAAATTACTGCATAAAAAAATATTAAAAATTTACAGTGCAAGAAAAATATACAAAATTCATACAGTAAAAACTAGGTAAAACAAAAACAAGGCGCAAGCTCGCGGAAAAACTTCACGTCCGGTGTCCTTGTATTCCAACACGTGTCGTCACGATCACGTGACTTCATTAGGGTACCTCATCATTAAACTTAGCACCTGAATCACCAGCACTTTTCTCTGAAAACACTATTCACTTTCGAACTTTAAATAAATTTTAAGTTTTTCAATATTTGCACTTTATTATATGTAGATTCACAGAATGAAGTTTAATGTATGAATTTTGTATATTTTTCTTGCACAGTGGATTGTTTTATATTTTTTATGCAGTTATCTTATGTATGAACATACAAATATGTGTGCAAATAATCATAAATTTCATACATAAAATTACTGCATAAAAAAATATTAAAAATTTACAGTGCAAGAAAAATATACAAAATTCATACAGTAAAAACTAGGTAAAACAAAAACAAGGCGCAAGCTCGCGGAAAAACTTCACGTCCGGTGTCCTTGTATTCCAACACGTGTCGTCACGATCACGTGACTTCATTAGGGTACCTCATCATTAAACTTAGCACCTGAATCACCAGCACTTTTCTCTGAAAACACTATTCACTTTCGAACTTTAAATAAATTTTAAGTTTTTCAATATTTGCACTTTATTATATGTAGATTCACAGAATGAAGTTTAATGTATGAATTTTGTATATTTTTCTTGCACAGTGGATTGTTTTATATTTTTTATGCAGTTATCTTATGTATGAAATTTATGATTATTTGCACACATATTTGTATGTTCATGACCTCATACACTTAGCACTTTACTGTTCATGTTAGCACTTTATTTTGGAGTACAGCACCATATATTCATTTTTGATTTAATGCCTGCATCCACCCCGAGCTGCATGCAGGCTGTGAATTGTAGCAAATCAGCCTCTAACTACACCTTGTTCAATTAAAGCTTTAACAATAAGCTTAATGGAATCGGATGCGAACGAGGGTGCACGGACACAGCCACAGCCACGTGTCAAAATAGGACAGGCACACAGAAGCAGGTGCACAGACCAGAACACTGTAGGGGGGATTCACTAAAACCGGTGCACACAGAACCTGGTGCAGCTGTCAATCGTAGCCAATCAGCCTCTATCTTCAGCTTGTTCAATTAAGCTTTGACAATAAGGGTCCTTTCACACGTGTGGACCGTTCGTCCGTTTTTTCATACGTCCGTTTACGGACTGCAGTGCTTTCCAATGGGATAGCGTACATTAGCGGATGAGCATCCGCCAACGTCCGTTAACATCCGTCTCCGTTAAGCTCCGTTTTTTTGAACGGAAGAAAACCCTATTTTTCTTCCGTCAAAAAAACGGAACGGATGAAAAACGGATGTTAGCGAACGATCCGTTTAACATCCGATCCGCTAACATCCGTTTTTCATCAAAATATGTAATAAAAATAAAGTTCTAACAAAAAAAAAAACGGATGAAAAAACGGATGAAAAACAGATGAAAAACGGATATAAACGGATGAAAAATGGATGACAACTGATGAAAAACGGATCAACTGATGATAAAAAACGGTCCGCACATGTGAAAGACATAGAAGCGGATTGGTTATTATGCACAGCTTCAATGGATTCTGTGTGCACCAGTTTTAGTAAATCTCCCTGTGTGTCTGCATTCGCACTAACATTGCACATTGCTTTGATCAATAAATCAACAGTAACCAGCATATGGCAAGAGGGTAAATAAAAGAACTTCCTTAAATGGTGGAAGAGAGGAATTTCAAGGCGTCTGGCAGAAAATCCACATGCTATTTGGTTTGTGTCACATTTGGTTTGTGTCACAGTGGCAATTCTGTTGGGGGAGCCGAGGTCGCATCAAGCTTGGAGGTCAGACATGGTGGCTGTGAATTCCGTCTTAATCAAACAAGTCGCATGCAGTGTGCCTGTAAGGGAGCTGTAGTTTTGGGGTCTGTGCAGTGACAGTGTTAGACCTTGCTCCGAACCGAGGGAACCACTTGTAACTTGAGAGAAACTTGAAAGGCCGTAAGTAAACAGTTACTGTGTTTCTCCGAAAATAAGCCTGGGTCTTATATGAATTTTGGCAACAAAAGACACAGTAGGGCTTATTTTCGGGCTAGGTCTTGCCATCTAATGTGCTGTCTTCCACCCCCCGCCTACCCCCTCCCTCCCTGTCAGGAATCCCCCAGTGTGAACTACTTGTAATATCCAATAATCCACTATATTACAGTAGTATATATTGAACAATGTGTGTGTTTCGGTCATATAAATGTGCCAAATACCTTTTGTTATAGCGCCACTCAGTACTTCTGTGACCCGCCGGAGCTCTCTTCCCCACTCTGAGCACTGCAGGGGGGGGGGGCGTACCGAAGGTATTTGGCACAATTATATTACAGAAACGCACACATTGTACATTATATACTCCAGAAATAGAGCGGATTATTGGATTTTACAAGATTTTAAACTAGGGCTTATATTAGGGGTAGGGCTTATATTGCAGCTCTCCTGCAAAATAATGCTAGGTCTTATTTTCGGGGAAACACGGTATTAGAAGTGTTCATTGAAGGAAGTACTTAAATCTGGTAAAAAGATCGTACCAAAATTTTATACAAATGGAGAAGGTGTCCATCACTTAAAGTGTTACTAAACCCAGGACCCTGCATTCACTATATCTGGTCTCCCACAGTACACAGACCATGGAAATGAAAATATTTTATTAAATAAAAACTGCTAAATAAATTTTCTCATCAGCAGTATTGTGACTTCTATCAGTGTCTGGTTATCATTTGTGGGAGGAGTTTTCATTCACCTCTGACTGTGCTATGAGGCTGAATGACCCCTGACCCCACTGTCTGGACAGTGTTGATCTGCCCTGTGGCAATCACATGCACCCTCCCAAAAAAAGAGAAAAATACTCTCCAGTAATACACACCATACTGAGCATGTGCAGAGTGCCCCCAAAACTCTGTACTATCAGGAGATAGATCGGGGACCATGGAGGAAGGGGAGGATCAGAGAAGACAGAATCAAACAGCCTTTTTACACAATGCAGAGGATTAACCCCTTAGGTTCCACAGTGAGTATAACTGCATATACAGACTGATTTTACTTTTGTGGGTTTAGTAACACTTTAAAGACACTAGCAAAAAAACTGGCACTTCACTGAGTTCTATGGGGACACTAGGGGTGAACCCCAGCTAAGATTTTGTCAATGTCCAAACACCTAGAAGCAGCGGCACATAACCCATGATCTATGAATCTATGCCTGCGTCCTGTACTGTCTCATAAACATATTTTTTTATTATTATTTTTGTCTAAAGATTACATTAAAAATAACTTTTGCAAGAAAATATTGCCCCAAAAAAATGCCTAGGTTGTATGTATTGTTATCTTTAACTATGACAGAGTTATTAATATGAATGGTGCACAATGCACTTCAACAACATATATATATGCTTTGCAGTGCACTACAATGCACAATAACACAATACTGTGCATTGCATTGCATTAACAAAAATGCTGCAGGTGCAATTTTTGGTCCATTATTGTGAATAGCCATCCTATTCAAATAAACAGACTGCTTTAACAATATGCATGCTAATGTGCTGCCATAGTGGGAATGGGCCCTTATGGCTGATAAGCTGAGATGGATATATAAAACCAACAATTCAAGAACATTTCCAGCCGCTACAGTTTCACATACATTGCCATTGTGTTTTTATTCTTCCTCTTGCAGTTAAAAGACCCTGACAGTCTCTCCCAGCTGATGTCAAGGACTGCTGACGCCAAGTGCTACCTCTGTTCAAAACATCTTCAAATCAGCATTCTTTTGAATAACATCAGAGACTTATTAAGGATCGCACACAGTTCCCATAGCACTATAAAGACAATGCAAGAGTATGTAAAGCAGCTGCAGAAGTCACTTGACTATATTACTGGACTTGCTAACAAACTGTCAGATTCTGTTGAAAAGCAAAAAAATCAATCAATACAACAAAATGTGACCACAGTGAAGAAAAAGCCTCACAGGACGCCATTGCTGAAAACTGAATGTAATGTGCTAGAAACCAAGAAAGGCAGACGAAAAGGCAATGGAATGTAGAACGCAATAACCAAACAGGAAACAGATTGCTTAGTTTTGTATTTCCAATCACATTTCATCATTGCTTTAAAGTTCACCGAGTGATCATTCTCATAATTGTCATGGTAAACACTTATCTTACCACAATTCATAAGCAACATCAACTTGGAATTTAGCTAATTGTATTGTCTGTTGTGTACTAAGCCAAACGATTAACTTTAAAGGGGAGATCCAGGCAAGCAGCTAAACACTAGAGCTATTAATCGTTAAAAAAAACGTGATCTCCCTTCTTCAGAGGTGGCTCTTTAATTAGGAAAATTAGGCGGTCGCCTAAGGCCTTGCACTCACATGGGGCCCCGCGGCCACCTAATTTGCCTCTGCTCAATCACTGTGTGCTAGATCCGTGCATCTTTCTGCAGCCATTTTTATTTGCTTGAATTTTGGGGCCTCCATGTCTAAGTTTTGCTTAAAAGGGGTTGTAAAGGAAAAAAATGTTTTCCCTAAATAGCTTCCTTTACCTTAGTGCAGTCCTCCTTCACTTACCGCTGTGATAGACGTGAAACTAAAATGAAAATTTTATGTTATGATTAGAAATATTGAAGTGTATTTCGGTAATATTTCTTTAGTGTACTGCTTATTTTCCTTGATGAAGATTTTGTCATATCAGGAATGAAATGAAGAGATATGTGTTTTAAAGTTATAATTACATCTTGGAACCTAAGGTTGACCATACAAAGATATGTTATTAAAAACAGATGTAACCCTCCCTCCTGGATTCCTCAGTTGTAACAGGAAAAGCCTTCCCATCCCACTCCTTCTCACTCAGACCGCTTGGAAGGAAAATGTGCAGAGCTGAATGAACTTTTTTCTACACTGGATGATGTGGGCAGCATGCCCAAATATGGACTTTGACTTCCCCTTCTACACACTCAGAGGAACTTTGAATAGTGTAAAAAGAGACTGAATGGGAGTAATCAGTGGGTGGTATTGAGGATTGGTGGGTGTTTCTGTTTAATTGTGAACCAATGAAAATGCATTTTGTGCTTGTATGCTAAAAATAAAGGCAGCTGCTCATACGGCAGCCATTCTCTTGGCCGTTGAAACATTGGAAGGTGAGCATGTGGTCTGTTTTTATTCTGTTCATAGATTGCATTCATCCGGCAGAAATGTTTACCCCTGAGTTTATCATCAATTAAGTAATGATTCCTAATCAGTTGGCCGCCCAACGTTTGTTTTGCTCTATTGGGAAGATGCAGCACCCCGGGATGTGGTGGGGTACGTCTGTACGGATGGTGACTGATCACCTCCATGGCTGCGTTTTTTTTTGCAGCGATCTACTTCCGTGCAGACGCACTTCATTCTTTTGGTCGTGCTGCGCCTTACCCAATCAAAGATGGGGGGAAAAGATTTCTTGAGCAAAAATATTTAACCCATCGTTCTTTTTCTGCCGGTTTGACGTTTGTGTCTGTTTTATGTCTTTGATATCTGTGTTTTTATGTTTCAGTGTTGTGTTAGTTTGAATGTGACTGTTTCAGGGGTCTATGTCTGTAGGCGGTGGCGGACAGTATTTTTCTTTCAGGGGTCCTGAGCCGGTGACGCATGGTAAGCGTGTCTTGGGGTGGAGATGTTTATGTGTGCATGTCTGTCCCGGGCTAAGTGAGGTAGTATGCACATGTCAATATGTCTGGTCTGAAAGAAGAGGATTTGGGGGTTCGATAGTCGCTAAGACGAGCGGACTGAGTTTTTCCTTGACTGAAGTTAGTTCAAGGTGGTGGCTTGGGTAGTCGAAACGGAATAAAGATAGCCACTAAGGAAGTTGGATCTTTATGGGTTTGCTATACATATGGCTTGTGCCATATGTGTACCAAATCTCTTTAGTCAAAACGGAATAAAGATAGCCACTAAGGAAGTTGGATCTTTATGGGTTTGCTATGCATATGGCTTGTGCCATATGTGTACCAAATCTCTCTAGTCGAAATTAGAAGATTGGGGTTCGTTTTGCCTTCTTTTGGGGGGGCACTGAGGGTTTTACATTTTTGGGGTTAGTGGTTAAACTTTATGGGATTAAGCTAAATTGGGGTTACATTTTTGGGGTTAGGGGTTAAGAATTAGGGGCTGAAAGAGCCGTGTATTTTGTGTGTTTTGTGTTGTTTTATTGTCTGTCCGTGCGTTTTTTTTTACATGCATTCTTGTTCTGAGGGCTGTTAGCAGCCCACTTTAAATGGGAGACGAGCACACACGCTCTGCAGCCAATTTGTTTACCTTTTTCCCTTCCCCCCCCCTCCCCTCTCCAGGCTGTGTGGAGTTCTATCAGCAGACTTTTTTTTTTTTGGAGTTTCAGATTTCTCTGCTGGAGTAACGCAGGCAGTCATGGCCCCTACCCTCCCCCCCTCATTTGCAGAGTAAGCTGGCTGTGTGATAACAGCCGAGAGTGTAGCTGACAGTTTTTTGTGTTTGTTTCTTTGATAGATAACGGTAACTTGCCTTTATTGATTTCAGAAAAACATAGTAAAATAGTTTTTTGTTTAAAAAAAAAAAAAAAACACATGGGTCTGGTGTTCTCAGCAGCTGCTGATGTATCTTTTTGATTCACAGAACTTTGAGGTTTTTGGGATAACGCAGACTATTTTTATATCCGAATCTATGTGTACAATGGGGCTTATTGTTATTTTTGCTGGTTTTTTTTTATATACTTCTGGGATGCCTCCCTGATATAATATATACTCCTGCCCCCTCCCTGGTGGGGGGATAGAACTGGGTGTGTGAGGAATGTGGGAGGTCCGGACCCCCGCATCCTGCCCGCCGTGAGCTCTGCCACATTTGCAAGTTGGAGGATAGCCCCCCTCTCTCCCCCCCCCCAAGGACGACAACCTAGGAGACAGTTTTTTTTGTAACACAGAGTTTTTTTTTAACAAAAGGTTGACTTGGGATATTGCACTGTCTATGTCCGTTAGAGTCTACGATTTCAGTTGCTTTGTCGCAATTAATAAACGGTAATCAGTAAATAATGGGATATTTCTCCTGAGGTTTAAAAAATATGGAACAGACATTTGATGCACATAATAAGCAATTGTTAAGTCTTTATTTTACAGTTAAAATCTTCTACAGAGAATTAATTTAGGTGAATTATTTCGTCCCGTTTTTTTATCCTTTTAATCGGATAGATTGAATGCGTGTTCTGTGGGGACCTGTCCCATCTGGGTTGCCCACTTACACTTACACTGACGATGCCATGCACTGTATTTTGACTTGATACATAGAGGGCTTTTTGCCAGTTTGGTTGTTGTAATGTGATACCCAGGGCCTGTTATTGTCTTTTCGTTTCCCTCATGTTCTGCCCACGATGCCTGCTGGAAGCATGGGCCCCGCCCGACTGCTTGAGGCCGTGCCCCTTCTTTCCCCTCACGTTCTGCCCAACTGTATGCCCGGCTGGAGGAAGCATGGGCCTGCCCGGATGCTCTTCCCTGCTGAAGGCTTTGCCTCATTCTGAACGCAGATGGTGTCGCCTCCTGCCCGCTGCCCATACTGGATTCTGTGCCCTCCGGCCCACGGGCCTTCTTCTTCATGCCCTCCTTAGTCTGTCCAGGGGGGGGTAACTACAATGCCACTTCGCTGGACAGACACGTAAGGGAGGAGAATGATGTAGATGGGAGTGGCAGACCTACCTGAAGGTAGAATCCACTCATATGCTGTCCTGTGTGCTCCGACCTCAATGCCTTGACCTCATGGGGTGCCCAAAAGCGGTAGAGAGAGTGTGTAAATCCTGGCGTTCATGACTACAGAAGCTGTGTTCACAAGTCACAAATGAGGGATGAGGAGATTCTGGGTATCACATTGGAACAGTAGAACATTTTACATAGTACATTTAAATGGTTTTATTCCACATGCTGTGCCATGCCATCCTCAGGGTTAAGTGGGTAAGTGGCCCCAAGGGGGGAGCATTCAATACATTATCCCTTTCTGAAATCTTGTTTGAGACAGTCTCTAGATTAGATTGTTATGAGCTATGATTATGTGACCGCTTTTGAAAATAGGTAACTAATATTCGTGTACGAGTTTTTTTTCTCGCATTCCTGATGTAGGTACCGATAATTACCAATATCCCCTGGGTGATGATTAAGAGGTTCCTTCGAAAATATTCTCTGGAAGATGAGTGATATTATGGATTGTGCCGCCCAAATCTGAATGAAATTATATATCTTGTTTCAAATACATGGGATTGTGACCACTGGGGTTTGTGGGTTGGAATATCTCAAAGGGGGGTGCCGGTTACATGGGGTAATTAGTTAAATAATGTCAGAGTGTAAAGAAGTTCTCTAATGAGATAATTAAGTTTAATTCTGCCTGTAAATGTTTATGAATATGTTTACCCAAACAACTGAAAATGTATTATGACATGTCAAAACATGCATGGGATTAGAACAAAGGTTTAATGGGAAAATTGTTGATTGAGATTGTGTGAAGAATTGTATACAATTCAGTAAATGGTAAACAACATGGTATTTTATGTTTAACTGAAATCCTACAGATCTGGTTGTAAGAATTAATAAGTTGAGGTTTGAGCAATGTTTACAACAGATTCTAAACTTGGGTTTGGTTTATTATAAGGTTCCCCAGGAAAAATATTAAAGTACGAAAGTTATGTTCAATCTAAAAACTTTATAAAAAAATATTATTATAAAAATTGTAAAAATAAAATTAAAAAATAAACAAGTGTTAAAAGTTATTATAAAATGACATTTCTGATAAAATATAGATTGTGAGTAATTATGAGTGACATTATCGAAAGAAAACAATGGTCGGTTCATGCGCAGGGACTGGTCAGTGGATTTCATGAGATTTGTCCTCTAAGCGATCTTTTTTTCGTTATTATAGTTGGGAAATGTCGTTGCATAATGTGATGTACATGATTTTTGGCAGATGTACAAACCAAATATGTTTTAAAATTTTTGAAAAAGAGTTAAAAATGAGAAAAACGATGCAATTCGATTGGATTGTATATGGTCTAAAACTTGTACAATCTGCTCCAAGCATGGGGGGGGGAACAGATGTTTCCTCTTAAGAGCTTGTTTAAGTGATTTTCCCTAAGAAGATGCTGGAGATCAGATTACATGGTCTGACACACTGTATCAGTGCTAGCGTTGAAATCAGACACACAGTGTAAACATCCTCAACTTTGCCTAGTTTGAAGGGAAAAATAATTAAATATCAGAGTTTATGTTAAGTAAACTATGGAAGCGTATTATGAGGGTAAATCTTTCTTTAATAATAAAAGGTAATTTGTACACAATCATTAGAAGATCTGAAAGAAAGCCCTTATTAATAAAGTATTATTTTTCTCTTTCTTTTCCTTTCTTTCTTTTTCTCTCTCTCTCTCTCTCTCTTTCTTTTGCTCTTTCTTTCTTTCTTTCTCTCTCATTCTTTCTTTCTCTCATATGTTACTAAACTGTGGGTTTTTGAACCATTTGGTTTGAAGAATACCTTACTTTGAGGGTGTCATTTTAAAGAGAATGATAATGGTGTTAATCTGCATAGCTTAAGAAAGTCAGTTAAAATAGTTTAAAAATAAAAATACAATGGATAGATGATGCAGATGATGATTTATGGATTAAAATGTCACTTTCTAGGCTTCAGATTGACGAATGTATTAATGGAAGGATAATTGATCTCTTATATTTGGATCCATGTAGGGGAACAATGAAACTTCTGTATGTTCGTTTATGCTGAAGGCTGCTATGTTTGTTTAAACAGACATGCGACAAGAATATTCATGCTGCATGATCAGTCCTGAAAACTAGTGTAATAAATAAAGTTTCTTTAGGAAATAAAATACTTAGGACAGAGCCCAATATAAAATTAAAATGCTAATGAAGGGAAATATAGTAATTTGGTGGGAACGGATGCTTTTATGAAATTTAACTTAGTAATGTAAATGTAGATTGGATAAATTCTGGTTGCTATGGTCAATAGAGGTTTGTTAACTATAAACAAGGATGCATTCCAGTATATTACTGAACACCTAGAGGCCACTTCACAAATGACTTTGTATAAAATTATGGCCTTATACAGGATATTAGGTGAACAAGCGGGGGCATTTAGAATGTCACCTGCGGACAATATTTTGGGTGATAACACATTTGTACTCAAATAGGTATAACAATTTTGTTTCTGTTTATATTGGTTATGATAATGTTTTGTTATATTGACCATGTCCTCCATTACCGTCCTTGTCTGTTAAGAAATAACAAAGAGAATGAACTGATAAAATATTCATTTCAAGGGGGGGCTGTGATAGACGTGAAACTAAAATGAAAATTTTATGTTATGATTAGAAATATTAAAGTGTATTTCGGTAATATTTCTTTAGTGTACTGCTTATTTTCCTTGATGAAGATTTTGTCATATCAGGAATGAAATGAAGAGATAGGTGTTTTAAAGTTATAAGTACATCTTGGAACTTAAGGTTGACCATACAAAGATATGTTATTAAAAACAGATGTAACCCTCCCTCCTGGATTCCTCAGTTGTAACAGGAAAAGCCTTCCCATCCCCCTCCTTCTCACTCAGACCGCTTGGAAGGAAAATGTGCAGAGCTGAATGAACTTTTTTCTACACTGGATGATGTGGGCAGCATGCCCAAATATGGACTTTGACTTCCCCTTCTACACACTCAGAGGAACTTTGAATAGTGTAAAAAGAGACTGAATGGGAGTAATCAGTGGGTGGTATTGAGGATTGGTGGGTGTTTCTGTTTAATTGTGAACCAATGAAAATGCATTTTGTGCTTGTATGCTAAAAATAAAGGCAGCTGCTCATACGGCAGCCATTCTCTTGGCCGTTGAAACATTGGAAGGTGAGCATGTGGTCTGTTTTTATTCTGTTCATAGATTGCATTCATCCGGCAGAAATGTTTACCCCTGAGTTTATCATCAATTAAGTAATGATTCCTAATCACCTCATCCTTCGATTTTGCTTTTAAATGTCATTATTTCTTCTGAGAAATCCTCACTTCCTGTTCTACTGTCTGTATCTACACACCGTAATGCGAGGCTTTCTCCCTGGTGTGGAGAAAGCCTCTTGAGGGGGGAGGGGGCAAGCAGGAGTGTCAGGACACTCTCTACTTTTCAGATAGAGAAAGGAGCTGTGTGTTAGTGGGCGCCCTTTTTTTGACGCCCTTTTTTCCCCCACAAATAGAGCTTTCTTTTGGTGGTATTTGATCACCTCTGCGGTTTTTATTTTTTGCGCTATAAACAAAAAAAGCAACAATTTTGAAAAAAAAATCAATATTTTTTACTTGTTGCTATAATAAATAGCCCAATTATTATTTTTTTTTTTTAAATTTTCTCAGTTTAGGTCGATACGTATTCTTCTACATATTTTTGGTAAAAAAAAAAAAGAGATTTTTAATACAGCTTACCTGTAAAATCTTTTTCTTGGAGTACATCACGGGACACAGAGCGGCATTCATTACTATATGGGTTATATGGAGTACCTTCAGGTGTAGACACTGGCAATCTCAAACAGGAAATGCCCCTCCCTATATAACCCCCTCCCATAGGAGGAGTACCTCAGTTTTGTAGCAAGCAGTATGCCTCCCAAAATGGTCCTCAAAAAAGAGGGGTGGGAGCTCTGTGTCCCGTGATGTACTCCAAGAAAAAGATTTTACAGGTAAGCTGTATTAAAAATCTCTTTTTCTTTATCGTACATCACGGGACACAGAGCGGCATTCATTACTATATGGGATGTCCCAAAGCAATGCTTACAATGAGGGGAGGGAGAACATCTCCAAGACAAAAGGATTTAATTTAGAGATATACTCAAATCATAATAAATCCAACTTAGTTGAGAAAAATAATTTTTAAATTTTAAATTTAACTCAAAAAAGAGGAGCCCCCGGAATCCGAGGGTCTCAAACTGCAGCCTGCAGCACTGCCTGCCCGAAGGCAGTATCAGTATTCCTTCTTACGTCCAACTTGTAGAATTTTGTAAACGTGTGGACAGAAGACCAGGTTGCCGCCTTGCAAACTTGAGCCATAGAGATCTGGTGGTGTGCTGCCCAGGAGGCGCCCATGGCTCTAGTAGAATGAGCCTTTAATGATACTGGAGGAGGCAACCCTTTCAAGCCGTAGGCCTGAGTGATTAATTGCTTAATCCACCTAGAAATGGTGGACTTTGCAGCTGCCTGCCCCTTCTTGGGCCCATCCGGTAGAATGAACAGCACATCTGTTTTCCGGATCTTCTTTGTAGCTTTAAGATAGGCCTTCATGGCCCTGACGATATCCAAGGTATGCAGCAACCCTTCCTTTCTGGAAGTAGGTTTAGGGAAGAAGGATGGTAATACCAAATCCTGGTTCAAATGAAAACTGGATATGACCTTCGGAAGGAAGGAAGGATGAGGGCGGAGAACGACCCTGTCCTTATGAAAAACAAGATATGGTTCCTTACAGGATAAGGCTGCCAGCTCCGAAACTCTTCTTGCGGAAACTATGGCAACCAAAAATACTAACTTCCTTGTCAGTAGAACCAAAGGAATATCAGCCAACGGCTCAAACGGTTGTTTCTGTAAACTTGACAGAACAAGATTTAAATCCCACGGACAAAGCGGGGATTTAACTGGAGGTCTAATACGTAAGACCCCTTGAAGGAAGGTCTTAACCAGCGAGTGGGTGGCCAGCGGCCGCTGAAACCACACTGACAGAGCAGAAATCTGTCCTTTGATTGTGCTTAATGCCAATCCTTTATCCACTCCTAGCTGGAGAAAACGTAATACTCTATCGATGGTAAATTTGCGAGAAAGCCATCGCTTGGACTCACACCAGCCTACATAGGCCTTCCAGACCCTGTAATAAATCACCCTAGAGACCGGTTTCCTGGCTCTGATTAGGGTAGAGATTACTTTCTGAGACAGACCTCTACCCCTGAGAATCAGGGATTCAGCTTCCAGGCCGTCAAATTTAGATGCCGTAAGGCAGGGTGGAGGATCGGACCTTGCGATAGCAGGTCTGGCCGTAGAGGAAGAGTCCAAGGGTCTCCCACTACCATCCTTAAGATTAGTGAGTACCATGCCCTTCTGGGCCATGCTGGAGCTACCAGGATGACTGGTATGTGCTCCACCCGGATCCTGCGCAGCAGGCGGGGTAGTAACTGGAGCGGGGGAAACGCATAAAGAAGTTTGAACTGATGCCAAGGGCAAACCAACGCATCGGTTCCGCAGGCCATCGGATCCCTTGAGCGGGATATGAACCTGTCTAGTTTCTTGTTGAGTCTCGATGCCCTGATATCCACGTCCGGCACTCCCCATCTTTGGCAGAGTGCTTGAAAGACTTGTGGATGCAGAGACCATTCCCCCGGCCATAGAGTCTGGCGGCTTAAGAAGTCCGCCTGAAAGTTGTCCACTCCTGGAATGAATATTGCCGATATGCAGGGCACATGAGCCTCTGCCCATAGGAGAATCAAGCTCACCTCTCTCTGAGCGGCTTGACTCCTGGTTCCCCCTTGGTGATTTATGTATGCCACGGCCGTGGCATTGTCTGATTGAATTCTCACCGGGAACCCCTGCAATTTTGACGTCCAAGCCCTGAGGGCTAGTCGAGCAGCTCTGAGCTCCAAGATGTTGATGGGCAACTGCTTCTCTGGCTTTGCCCAAGTACCTTGGCGAGTGCAACCATCCAAAATTGCTCCCCAGCCCGTCAGGCTGGCGTCTGTGGTCACTATCTTCCAAGCCACTGGGCTGAAAGACTTCCCTTTCAGTAGATTCTGAGGGTCTAACCACCAACACAGACTTTGTCGGACTCTTGATGAGAGCGGCAACGGGATATCCAAGGCCTGTGGCCTTCTGCTCCATGCTGACAGGATGGCTGCCTGTAGGATGCGAGTGTGGCTCTGGGCGTATGGTACCGCCTCGAATGTGGCCACCATCTTGCCTAGTAACCTCATACATAGGCGAATAGTCGGTTCTTTCTTGCTTAGAACCAGTAGGATTAATTCCTTGATGGCTTTTACCTTCCTCAGAGGTAGGAACACTCCTTGTTGTTCTGTGTCTAATCTCATGCCGAGATATTCCAACTGCCTTGTGGGCTGGAAAGCTGACTTTTCTCGATTTAGGACCCAGCCGAACCTCTCGAGGTATTGGACCGTGAGGGCCACTGCTCGCTCCAAGCCGGGAGACGAGTGGTCTATGACTAGGAGGTCGTCCAGGTATGCTAGGATCGTGACCCCTTGGATCCTTAGCTTGGCTAGGATCGGAGCTAGGACCTTCGTGAACACCCGGGGGGCCGTAGCCAACCCGAAGGGAAGCGCCACGAATTGGAAGTGACGCGAAGCCACCATGAAGCGTAGATATCTTTGATGTGGCTGATAAATTGGAACATGAAGGTAGGCATCCTTTATGTCTATGGACGCCATGAAGTCGTCCTTCTGGAGTGTGGCAGCTGCTGACCGCACGGATTCCATCCGAAATGAGCGGATCTTTAGATATGCATTTACCATCTTTAGGTCCAAAATTGGCCTGACATCTCCATTGGGGATGATGAATAGGTTGGAGTAGAAACCCAGCCCCTGTTCCAGGCTGGCCGGAATCCGAGGCGGATCGTTTGGAATCCTCGACTCCTGGAAATGAGGAGGAGGAAACCTTAGGAAATCTAATTTGTAGCCTGTGGCCACGGAAGACCGTACCCACTCGTCGGGAATGCTGGCTTCCCAAATCTCTGAAAAGAGTCGCAGCCTTCCCCCCACCTTCGTGGGTGGGGGCGCCCCTTCATAAGGTTGGCTTGGGGCCTGGTTTTGCTGGTTTGCGAAACCACTGCCTTTTGCCTCTAACAGCCTGTCCTTGTGATTTGCTGTTGAAGCCGAAGTTTGCTTTTGCAGGAGGCCGTCGATACTGCTTGGCATTAGAGGGCCCCTGCCCAGGGGAATACTGTCGTTTAAACGCAGGCCCCTGAACCTTCTTCTTAGTTGGCAAGAGAGTACTCTTGCCGTTTGAAATGGTCTGAATGTATTTATCTAGGTCTTCTCCGAAGAGTCGTCCTCCATGGAAGGGGAACCCTACCAGGAGCTTCTTGCATGGGGGCTCAGCCTCCCAGCTTTTTAACCATAAGAGTCTTCTCATATGGATAAGGGATAACGATAAACGTGACGCTTGCTGGATAGAATCCTTGATTGCGTCTACCGTAAAACATATGGCCTTAGGGACATCCGAAAATTCTTCTGCCTGCTGGGCAGGAATAAGTTTAAGCATCTGCTTAAATTGATCCGATAATGCTTGAGCGACCCCAATCGCAGCCACAGCTGGCTGTACTACTGCCCCTGCAGTAGTGAAGGAGTTCTTAAGTAGTGCTTCCAAGCGCTTATCAACTGGATCCTTGAACACCTGTATGTTTTCTACAGGGCATGTTAACGATTTGTTAACACATGAGATGGCTGCGTCCACTGCAGGAGTAGCCCATCTTTTGGAAAATTTTTCTTCCATAGGATATAGGACAGAGAACTTCTTAGGTGGTAAGAAGATCTTATCTGGCTTGTTCCAATCTTGGAACAAAACTCCCTCTAATAGAGGATGGATCGGAAACACAGCATTGCTTTGAGGCGCCCTCAGTGAACCCAAAGCTGAAACCGTCGATACCTGGAGATCTGGTACTGGCAAGTTGAATGCCCTATGGACCAAGTCCGACAATCCTTGAATCCACCAGCTCTCCCTCAGGGAGACTGCCCCAGACTCCTCTGTATCCGGATCTTCGATCCCTGAACCTACTTGGTCCTTGTCCAAGAGGTCGTCCAATTCCCCTGAGGAAAGGACCTCCTCTTCTGAGGGTCCGCGCTCGGGCGACGGAGATCTATTCCGCTTACTGCCCCGCATAGCTGCGGCTATCATTTTACCCATGCTTTTCTGCATCTCTTTTAAAGAGGTGAGTAATACCTCCTCCGTGACCATCTTAGGGTTGGACTGACCCGCGTCAGCTCCAGCCCCAGATCCCGATGGCCCCAAGGCTCCCTGTGGGGAAAGCAGCGGCATAGCATTGTCCGAGACCTCAGACTCTCTGGGGGAATCCCCACCTCTTGTACCCTTGTTTTTTGATGCCATGGTACAATACCGAGGTACACCTGCTACTTATTGGTACCTGGGACTTATAAATAGTTAAATGCCCAAACACCTGTTTGGGGGATAAAAAATGCTTCCTCTCCCCTAGATGACACTTCTCTTTTTTTTTTTTTTTTTCAAAAAAAAATCTTTTTTTTTTTTTTTTTTTTTCAAATCTAGGAAAGAAAAAAAAACATTCTGTCCCCCTGAGTAGTATTGCAAGAAAAACTATGAGATGGAAAAGAAACAGCCTATTCCTAGGCTTGAAAACAGTCTTTCTGAAGACTGCAATATTCTTTCTGGCCACTGTGTGTCCTCGGCGCCCCGTGCTTGCCGTTCTGGTCTTTCCTCCTCAGTTCCAAAGTATTGAATGAGCTATATGGAACAAACAAGGAAGGGCCGCCCCTTCCTTAAGCCACTGACCCGCCCTTCCCCCCCAGCAATCTCAAACAGGAAATGCCCCTCCCGACAGGGGGGGGGTGGGGTTGGGAAGAAGGGACCTCTCTGCTCCAGCAAACTGCAGCCATGAGGAGGTCAGCGTTTTGCCTGCTTTGCAGGCCGTGAGGAGGAAGACTGAATGGAGCATCGCCTGGAGGCTTGCAGGTAAGCACAGCTCTCTGACACACACATATATTTTTATATAACACAGGCCCCACTCAATGCTTTTCCAACACTACAAGGGAGGTCACATCTTATGGGGAATAATACATATAGAGCCATCCTATCTTTATGATATGTGACTAGTTTGCCAGATGCAGTGCATAACTTTAGGCATGTCCCCTGTGACCCCCCAGAAAAAACCTGCTAAGAACCAAGTTCCGCAAGTTTTCCCCTCACTTACCTGCTCCATGCCGCAGGACTTTGCCAAGCAAGAGGCCCAATCTTCCCCCATCTCGGTGGGGATGTCTAGACCTTCAGGCCCTGGGTTCCTATGAAGGATCCACTGTCCTGGGCCCATATAGCACTCTGGCAACAGAAACATTAGGCACCCAAAGGTTTCTAAGTTCTGGGCCCAGGGTCCAGCTCTCTAAAAAGAAAAGCATTATGGGCTATACCCCAAGGGTTTGGGGTCCGGTTACTGACCACTTTAGCGCTGAGGCTTTTTTGGACAGAACCGGTTAGCTCACCTAATCCCAAGGATGTGGAGGCAAGCTAAACCATGACTAACACCTAAGACACTGGCGGAAAAACTGAGGTACTCCTCCTATGGGAGGGGGTTATATAGGGAGGGGCATTTCCTGTTTGAGATTGCCAGTGTCTACACCTGAAGGTACTCCATATAACCCATATAGTAATGAATGCCGCTCTGTGTCCCGTGATGTACGATAAAGAAATCGCAATAAGCGCTTACAAAATATGGGACAGAATTATTATTATTATTTTTTTTCTTTTTCTTTTTTTACTAGTAATGGCGGCGATCTGCGATCTTTTTATTGGGACTGCGACATTATGGCGGACGTATCGGACACTTTTGACACATTTTTGGCGCCATTCACATTTATACAGCGATCGGTGGTATAAATATGCACCAATTACTGTATAAATGTGACTGGCATTGAAGGGGTTAACTGTGTACCTGTATTGGTGTTCTAACTGTGGGGGGAGGGGGGTGACTGGGGGAGGTGACCGATGCTGTGTCCCTATGTACAAGGGACACAGATCGGTCTCCTCTCTCCCCTGACAGGACGTGGAGCTCTGTGTTTACACACAGAGCTCCACGTCCCTGCTCTGTCATTACCGATCGCGGGTACCTGGCGGACATCGCGACCGCCAGGCACGCGCATCGGCATCTCGGGGGCCGGAGGAATCCAGGACGTCATATGACGTCCTGTTGGATTTTCAGAGCCACCGTGAAGCCATCATTTTACAATGACCCGGGGCTCAAGTGGTTAAAAGCAAAATGGAAGGATGAGGTAAGTGAAGGAGGAGGAGGAGGAGGAGGAGGTAAGTGAAGGAGGAGGAGGAGGAGGAGCAAAATGGAAGGGTGCACTAAGGTAAAGGAAGCTATTTAGGGAAAAAAAAATCCTTTACAACCACTTTAAGGCCTCACAAAGCTTAGAGTCGCCTCTGCCCTTCTTAGATCAAAGGGATAAACTTCTGTGTGTGTAAAGAAAAAATCCCTGGCAGTCTGCCAAGTTTTTAACAACATGAAACATTGTAACTAACGCTTCCTTCTTAGATCAAACTTCTGTGTGTAAATGCAGGAAGTTTTACCACTTAAAGTCCAAATCTTTTTCTGACACTTATTTCTTAAAGGGGTTGTAAAGGTAAAAAAAAATTCCCCTAAATAGCTTCCTTTACCTTAGTGCAGTAACTACACACAGTAATGCAACACTTCACTCCTGCTCGCCCACTCACCCCCTCGAGAGGCTTTCTCCACACCAGGGAGAAAGCCTTATATTACTGTGTGGAGTTACAGACAGAAGAACAGGAAGTGAGGTTTTTCAGAAGAAATAAGGACATTTAAAAACAAAATCTAAGGATGAGGTAAGTGAAGGAGGACTGCACTAAGGTAAAGGAAGCTGTTTAGGGAAAACATTTTTTACCTTTACAACCCCTTTAAGTTAAAATAATTTTTTTTGCTAGAAAATTACTTGGAACCCCCAAACATTATATATATTTTAGCAGAGACCCTAGGGAATAAAATGGAAATTGCAGCAATATTTTATGTCACACTTTATTTGCCCAGCGGTCTTTCAAATGCAAAAATACACTTCAATGAATAAAAAAAAAAAAAACGAAACCGTGAAGTTAGCCCTATTTTTTTGGGTTTTAATAATGTGAATTAAAGATGATGTTACGCCGCGAGAATTGTGAGAGAATCGTGATCTATCGTCTAAGCAAAAAAAAATTGTGATTCATTTTAGCCAGAATCATGCAGCTCTACTAAATACATAGTTAAAAGGTATATTTAGAAGCTATTGTACTTGCTCCTAAGTATGTGTTATTTTTTTATGCAGTCCCGTGATTAAAACATTCATGCCAAATCACAAAGTCTGGCTGGTGCCCTGACTTTTCATTGTAACAGCCTGTAGTCAGACAGCGGCAAGGGAGAGGAGCAGCAGCAAACTGATAAGCTCATCCCACTGCTCACTCCCCTTGTCAGTATGTTCCTTGTCAGCACATGTACATGCAGTACACAAGAGGCTGATACTAGGTCAAAATAGGTATTTTGGGTAGCTGTATTTAAAAAAAAAAAAAAATGATTATAAGGTTTAATTACCAAAAGGAAATGTTATTACAAAGGGTAAAGTTGGACATAGATACAAAAAAACAAAACAAATATTCCTCCATCCACACAAAGGAGGACGACGGAGGAATCCCCCCTCCACTCCACCAGGGCATTGCATTCTGACAGCGGGACCCACCGCTGTCAGATTACGCTGATCAGTAACTGCAGCCAACAAAAGTTTTCCAGCATGTCTGAGACAGCCACACACTGCTATACAAGATGAATTTTGATTGGCCCATGGCCAGCTTAAGCTTTGCCATAACACACAATCGTTTACCTCTGACATGGGACTTTAAAGGTAACCAACCAAATGAGTGCCGCTGGCACATGGTACTCATGCTCTCCTGCATCAGACAAGCTAAGTAGGGAGGGCATCGCCATGGATTGCCAAACTTGGTATTCATTGGTGTCCACAGTTGTTCAAACATTTGGGACTGTGTGCCGGACACTTTTTGAAGGGTTAAATCATTGTTTAATATAATGATGAATGATATTTTTAGGCTGAAGAGTGCTACTTAAGTAATTGTGAAACGTTATAAAGAAACTTATAAATTCAAGAATAGCATAGCAGCCAGACAGCTAAAGGAAACCGTCTGATGGAAACGTTTAGTGCAAATTATTTTTTATCTCATATATAATGCAATGCATTCTAATAAGTGTATTTTATGATTTGATAATGATAATGAATATGGGATCTTCCCCTTATTATAAAGGAAATAGGTCATCCAAACATGTACTCCTTATTGTTGGAAAATAAATAATACCTATCTCATCCTGTGTACTTAAATCGGAGGTCCCGTGAAAAAAAAAAAAATTAAAAGCCAGCAGCTACAAATACTGCAGCTGCTGACTTTTAATAAATGGACGCTTACCTGTCCAGCGCGCCCATGATGTCGGCAGCAGAAGACGAGCAATCGCTCGTCTCTCTGCTGTCCCTGCCGCCATCCTCTGTGAGAGAGTCAGGAAGTGAAGCCTTGTGGCTTCACTGCCCGGTTCCCTACTATGCATGCACGAGTAGTGCGGCACGTTCCCAGTGGTCCCCGCCATCTCCTGGGACCAGTGTCTTTTCCAGAAGGCAGTGGGGGGGATGGGAAGTGAAGTGACAAATACCTGTATTATACAGGTATCTGCACCCCCCTCCCACCTGAAAGGAGCCAAATGTGACACCGGAGGGGGGGGGGGTTCCGAAAAGCGGAAGTTCCATTTTTGGGTGGAACACTGCTTTAAGATGAAACACAGGGCAAAATAAACAAGTCTTTGTAGCCAAGGATAAAAGGTAAGAGGGAAACCCATGATAGAATTTAACCCCTACACTTTTTATCTAAGGGCCTCACCCAGGAGATAGCAGACCCAAAAGTGTAACAGGGGGACGTCTGTGTACAAAGAAACATAATAAAGAACGTGTACTTCACAAATACAATTTTAAATCATTATGTGTACTCTACAGAGAGGTATCATGTCCCTGAGGAAGAGAATGTTGTGGGGGAAAAAAAATGTGTTGGAGACCCATTGGCTGAATAAACCTTGAAGTCAAAGTTATATGAATGCAGGGGTTGTGAAACCAGCAACTGGGAATACCACCATGTTTACTGATGCATATGTAATGGTGTTAACCCACCTATATATACCGCTCTTAACACTTTTTGTATGTTTTGGATGATATTCTGATATATTTTATCTATAGAAATCCTTTTGGGATTCCTTTAAAAAAAAAAAAAAAAAAGTTATATTTTAACCTTTAATTAATTTGATTTGTTGCCTTTAAAGTCCCATGTCAGAGGTTAAACAATTGTGTGTTATATAAAACTAGGGATGGTGGCAACATAGACTTGTTTTTATCTTCCTGATGTCAATTATCCAATCATGTGCTAGAAAAGATCCCTTTTTCTTTCTTGAATATTATTGTAATCACCTTCTTTACTAAGCTCAGTGAACATTTACTTAAAACTGGCCCATAGACAATTCGAATGCCGGCCGATTCAGCAGGGACCAGCCGAGATTCGAACCATGTATGGGCAGGCCGATTGTACCCAAGTTGATTGATCAATCGGTACAATGAGCCTGTCGGATTTCTCATTTGATTATGGTCAGGGGCTTTAGCTGCTAGCAATAATCACTGCGTGTTCTCCCGGCAGGGACGGCTCTATGGCTGGCTTTAGTGAACAGTCCCTACTTAAATGAAAATTTTCATTCCCATATCAGGGAGACAAGATAGAGAGCAAACTTGGGAAGAGAACAAGGATTACAGGTAGGGCTGTGGAAATGAACTATTAATTCATCGATTAATCTTAAATTTTTTTGATCGATCAAAATTTTTTTTGATTGGTACTCACCTTTCCGCCGGCTTCCGGGCCTTCAGGGAGTTCCATCGGAGATCCGGTGACATCACGGACACCGGCGGGGCTTGCCGTGTCCATCTGAAGGGCTCCTTTGCTGTGCCTTCATATCTGCATGCCGGCGGGACCTTACTATCTGCCACACGCAAGGGCTGTTACACTTCCCTCTATCAACCTGGGATTCTACAACCATCCACTGGGAGTTGCGATAGTTCCCTTCATGGGACATCTACATGCCAACGGACTGATGTTAACCTCTCCTCATCTGGATTCAGCAGTGGTATCATTGTACACATTTTTATACCAGTATCATACTTAGCTACATGTTTTTATGACTGATTTTGCTACCGTTTGGTATTACTCGCACCATTTTTACAGTTTATGTAGCTGCATCGATTTTATCTCCAGTGCAATATTTATTATGTTACCTACTTGAAGACTATAAAAGTTTTAATTCTGTTCCCATCGAGCGCTGCCTTTGTGTGTTTTTTGTATCCTGCTATCCATTTTCCAGTGGTTGGTAGCTGCACTGGGAATCCGCCTGCAAGGAGATCAGCTAAAAGTAGTTGGATCTGTATGTGCGTTATAATTAATCGAAATTAGTTGATTAATCGATTTAAAAAAAAAATATCGATTAATCAAACACAAAAATTTGGATCAGTAACAGCCCTAATTAAAGGGGTTGTAAAGGTTTGTTTTTTATTTTCTAAATAGGCTCATTTAAGCTAATGCATTGTTGGTTCACTTACCCTTTCCTTCGATTTCCCTTCTAAATGTTTTTTTTCTTTGTCTGAATTTCTCACTTCCTGTTTCTCCTCAGTAAACTTGCCCCCATCATCCGAGCGGTGGTCAGCCAGCCAGAACAGCTTACTGAAGAGGAACAGAAAGTGAGAAATTCAGACAAAGAAAAAAAACATTTAGAAGGGAAATGGAAGGAAAAGTTTAGTGAACCAACAATGCACTAGCTTAAATGAACCTATTTAGAAAATAAAAAACAAACCTTTTAAAAAAAAGCACCAGTTGAGAAACAGTATGGTGTATGTCACTGGAGCAAAAGCTAAAAACAAAAGCAATAAACATTTAAATTTAAACAATATTTTAGCAGTTCTGGCATTTAATGTTGCTGCGATTTCTTGTAATTCTTGGTGGTATAGTTTATCACTGTAAATCAGATGCGAGTGCTAGGCATCTCCATGGTATCTACAAGAAAAATAAGTCCAGGGAAATCTACAGATGGTAACAGTGCAAGGTTTTAATGAGCTTACATGGACCTATTGCTAAACTACTTAATATAAATGTAAATTTGCATTCAAACATCTGGATAGTAAAAGCTAAATGCAGTATAGAAATATAACAGTAAAGAGGCAGAAATGGACTTGTGGTGATCTCATGAAACTGGCGATATTTAAAAATCAATAAACTATTTGAATGGCTTCTGATAAACTGCACAACGATGTAAGAACATGTAAAGTGCACCCATCAGTAAAACTCGCACTTCGTTCAAATGAATTATTAGGGCAAAGTCACCATTACCAAATCTCATTGTTTTATATACAGAACTTCCACCTTCTTCCGAAAAAAGTATTTGATCCCCAGCCGATTTTGTACACTTGCGCATTCACAAAGAAATGATCAGTCTAAAATTTTAATTGTAGGTTTATTTTAACACTGAGAGACAGAATAACAACCAAAAAAATCCAGAAAAAAAACAATTGCAAAAAAGTTATCAATTGATTTGCATTTTAATGAGTGAAATAAGTATTTGACCCCTTTGCAAAACATGACTTAGTACTTGGTGGCAAAACCCTTGTTGGCACTCACAGATTGTAGAAGTATGCAGGTTAAGCCTCAGACACACGATCCGATTTTTCACAGACAAAAGCGCAGGACTTTTGTCCGAAAGGCGGTGGCCATGAACTTGTCTTGTATACAAATGGCAAAGAATTGTCGGTCCCATATACACAGAACTTGATTTTTCAGCTCTTTAGCGCCACCCGTTGGGCAACGTCTGCTAATGTTGTGTTATGGTTAGCATTGCTTCCGAACATGCGTGTTTGTACTTTGGATTTTTTTCTCGAAGGACTTCTGTACACACGATCGGATAATCCAACAACACACATTTGTTGTCGGAAAATTTTAAAGCATGCTAGCCATAATTTGTTGTCGGAAAATCCAATTATGACAAATACAAAAGTGAACTGAAATGGATAAACCAGTCTGTCCTAAAAATTGTAATGTAATTTTGAATAAAACTTGCCAACAATGTAAAACAAAGACCTCCTCCATTTGGAATATCCTTTCAGCTTCCAAGTTATAACCTGTTATTGGGGTTGAACACTTAGCAATTTACCTCACGTTATCGATCGTTACTTGAACATTCTGGTATGATACATAAGGATGGGTAGTGGTACACCCCTATAAACCCTTTTTCCTTGACTCACCCTTATCGAGGGAGAGATTGTTCATACGATTGTTCCCTTAGGCAATTGATTTACGAGGGTTTTCATTTATTTCCGTACAAACATGCCTCTTACATCCTAAATTTTTGGACAAAGTTGTAGTGAAACCTGACAGATATGCCCCCACCTGTTCAGCTTGTTCCCATCAGGGGTGTTCGGGTGGACTGGAGGCATATTTGGCATCTCTCAGAGACTAGCAGAGCTCCTCTGGTCCAGTCTTTTTTGTCGTCCAGTTATTTTTGTTCTTTATTGTTTATGTTCATATTTTTGCATATAATTTTGCCTTTACCTACATACGCAATAAAAATATCCCATCTGAATGTTTGTATACTTTCTCTCAATGAAAATGTCCATAATAAAATGTCAACAAGAAAAAAACTTGCTAACAAAGTCTAACCCTATTTAAGATCGCAGTGTCGGATTCACCCCTTGATCATATCAGGGTCAATCGGTGGAGTGAACTTATCTCTCATGTTCCTCACTGCAATAAATCAATGCTGGTCATTAACTTCACTCCCACACAATGGTGTTGGGGCTGTTGCCTGGCACTTTCCAACAAGTGATACAAAAGGTTATAACTGTGGGGAATAAGCTGATGGAATGGAAAAAATAAAAGTACAGTTGTTAGGTGAAGGCTGGATAGCCTTCTCTAAAAAAAAAAGTTTTCAGAGATCTAAAAAAGTGGACAGAGTAAGAGATAGTCGGACAGATTGGGGTAGGAAATTCCATAGGAAGGGAGAGGCTTGGGTTAAGAAAGCAAATGGTCTTGGAAGGAACAAAGAACGGTTTGTTTGGTATTTTGAGATGAGGTTGGTTATGTAGTTGGGGGCTGAGTTTTGGATGGCTTTGTAAGTGGTTAGCATTTTGAATTTATTTAAAATTAAGACAGTGGCAGCCAATGGAGGGATTGGCAAAGAGTGGTGGCAGATGCTGAACGGTTGGAAAGATAGATGAGTCTGGCAGCAGCATTTATGATGGACCGAAGGGGGGGAGGTAACCTATGTAAAGGTAGGGCAATGTGGAGCGAGTTGCAGTAGTTGAGGCGAGAGATGGAGTGAGTAAATTAGAGTGGATTAAGAGCTTTGCAGTCATTGGTTAGGAAGGGGCATATTTTGGAAATGTTGCGGATGTTGAGGCAGCAAACTTTGGAAAGTGATTGGATGTAGGGCTAAAAGTAGAGTTCAGATTTCAGGATTAGACCTAGCACCCTGGCATGGTGGGATGGGTTGATGGTTGTGTCATGATTAGAGTTTGAACACTGCTGATTGGCATTCTCAATTCCTTGGATATCTTTTTAGATCCCTTTCCTGTTTTATACAGTTCAACTACCTTTTCCCGCAGATCCTTTGACAATTATTTTGCTTTCCCCATGACTCAGAATACAGAAACGTCAGTGCAGCACTGGATGAAAGATGCAAGGGTCTGTCAGGAGTCCAGAAACTCATTGACCCTTTTATATACACACACACACACACACACACACACACACACACACACACACACTAATTACAAGCAAACAGATCACAGATGAGGCTGGGTTCACATCTATGCGAATTGGATGCGGCTTACACCGTATCCAATTCTGATAACACTTTAAAATCTATTAGTTTGAATGCATCTGGTTCACATATATGCGTTGCATTCGCACTCAAACGTGTGCATTTTCTAGGCAGTGCGGTGCAAATTGAAGGCACATATTCTTCTATAGGAACGCATCTGATTCGCAGATGTGTTCCGTTGTGAACAGGCATTCTATCCACCCTCTTTACTACACCTCCCCTCTCCCTGCTCAGCTGGTCCTCACCTACAATGGAGAGGAACTGCTGAACAGCTGTTTTTTTCGCTTTGCAGAGAAAACAGAGCTGGAATTCGCACCACACATGTGTTAATCCAGCCTGAATAGCCATTTAAACCCCTGTGTGTCAACTTGTGGGGTTGACCAAAATCACCAGGGTATGTAAACTTTTGATCAGGGTAATTTGGGTAATTTTCTGTTGCCATTATGATTTAAAAACATAGTTGATTGATAATGGCTTCAGCCAAACACCAACCATTATTAAAGTTACAAGGGTACATAAAAACAATATTATGTTCATGTATTGTATAATATTGTTTTTATTTACCCTTGTAACTTTAATAAATTGCGATTTTATTCAATTTGGTATGTCCTTGTACTAATTGCACCTATAAAGTCCCACCCCTCTACTCTATATTTCCTATAACAAAATATAAGTATAGTATATACTCTACAAAAAAAATTGCCGTGAGCCTCTAAAGTCTTCGGGTTTGGCTTGAAGAAAAGGTGGCTGGCTACCCTATCCAAACCCGCAGGAAGGGGTCCCAATGCAGAACCATAATAAAAGGACCTGTGATGGTTGCAAAGGAGCCCAGGATCAGTGGGAAGTGCCCCAGGACTAGAGGTCAGGGGAGCCCTTCATGGCTTCTTGCACTGGAAGAAGGCTCTAGTTACACCCCCGGAATATAACAAGCAGTGAGAATCTCCCTTTCATTTTCTAAGATGCATTAGGTAAGGAATAGCTGAAGTGCGATTGGCTGCTATGAACACAGGTCTTAATATTAGCAATCTCAATGATTGTGAGAATGACGTGTGAATGGAAGACAAGATTAGCATGCAAACTGCTCTAGTTTGCGTTCAAGATTTGTGTGCAGCAAGTGGTGCAACTGTATTATCCAGCAATAACGCCATAATGCAGAACAAAAACATGCTGACTTAACATAGGAGCCAAACTCTTTATTTAAAAAGTTACTAAAACAAAGTTATTTCAGCCAATTTAAATATATGGATTTGTATTTACATTTTTATCTAATCCCTATTAAACTGTACACAGAGGAACAATTTGTTACATTTCATAGCATTACTTTTTTGTTTCTCAGTGTGCTTTACAAATGACAAAAAGAAATACTGTTCCCCAATTTTAAATATCTCTCAATATAACTACAATTTTCCTGTACATGGCATTAAAACAATTTATATATGTACAGTAATCTGTTTAAGTTATGAAAAAAACACATTATAAAAGAAGGTAAATATACATATAATACAAGGCACTGGGTACAATATTACAACTGGAGGCTCGGTCAAATAACAAAAACAGGAATCATTTATGCTGCACACACACTAAGGATTATGCCAAGGTGCTGGCCATTTTCTGCTCTATCTGCAGTCTGTGACACTGTCAATCCTAGAAGAGTTCATTAATAGTGCATATTGCGTCTTCTCCAAACACTGCCTAGCTTATTTCAGACATGCCCATCTGCTGTTACTGTAAAAAAGTATTTCAGATATATCTAAAATAATGCCAGGACAGCTGCATATTTACTAGATCTTCAAAGACGCCGTTTTATCTGCAACAAAGGCTTTACAAAAGCCCAAAATCTACCCTCTCATTAACCAAGCACCTATTTCCAGGTATTATTGGTGGCGACACAGTATTTACCTATCCTTTTATTCTAGGTGATGAGCAGCATGCACACTATTCAACCCAATACAGGAAGACTTGAGCCTCCTACCATGCCTGAGAAATTGCACATATATCTCAAGAAACCTAAAGCTGGCCACAGACACGAGAGGATGGTTGAATACCTAGGGATGATCTGACCTCAAGAAGATTTTTTTTTTTACATGATATAAACAGGCACACTTGGATTACCTACGCATGTATGTTTATAATACAATCAGGGTGCCAAACTATGTTAAGAGAAAATGTCACTTGGCCAAATGTATCCAACCTAGAAAATGAAGCTTGACCCAGAGATCTGTTGGCCAAGAGTATCTAGTGGGGTATGAAGGTGGTCGTAGATCTGATGATTGTAACCTTGTCATATCTGACCACCTTTACTTTCAGCTGAGCTTTGTTCAACTAGCAAAAAAAAAAAAAAAACTAAAAAAAAAAACACTAAAATTAATAGAGCAATGCCAGAGGAAAAGGACCCAAAGTGCACGACCTTTATGGACTAAAGATCTTCATTCACAAAAACTCCTCACAAGAAATACATGATTAAAGATCACTGAGCATAAGAATAGTGAAATCTGATTTTTCTGAGAGAAAACATTTAGTGTTTCATAGAGATATATACAAAGTACTTTTACAAGTGGGAACTCCTCACCTCAAGTGTCTGGCAGGCCACCACCTTTCATACTGCTTAGAAAATGAGCCACTCCCATTTCCCAATAGTACTTGAACCTTTTCAGACATTTCGTACCCCTCAAAGAGTCACTGTGGACAGTTTGAAGGTTCCACCAGTGACGCCCCATGTTTTTTTTTCCAACTACAATGGATGCATAGCCCCGTAAAATAACTTAACATTTTGTGACATCTACCCTCTGAATGCCAAATTATTTTGATATCTACTGCATCAGAATCTTTCCGAGCAACCAGTGCATAGCACAGTGGTCTTCATTTAATAAAGGAAGAGTTCAATATGTAATGTGCTGTAACCATATCAGCTAAAAAGCCAACCAACGTCGTTTTTCTGCTCTAGTCTGATTGGTTGCTATGGGTTTCAGACAGCCTAGAGAAGATAATAAATCAGGGCTGCTTTCATTGACTTGGCGGATGTTGAGAAATTACTGTTATGCCCCGTACACACAATCGGACCTTTGTCCGACCTAATTCACATCGGAATTCCATCGGAGTAAAATAGAACATTCCGATGGAATTACTCCGATGGGGCATACACATGGTCGAAAATTTCGAATGGAAAAAGTCTGTCTGGCTTTTTCCATCGGAAATTCTAATCGTGTGTACGGGGCATTAGGTTTTGCTTGGGTTGCTAGACCAAGTAAATGCCAGTCACAAACACTGCAATCTCCAGTGAAGAAAGAGCAGTGGGTGATTTTATAAATAACAAAATTATAAGATGGAACTTCAAATTGACTCCCATGGTAATTGGGATTTATGTGTGAGGCCCCCATAATCAATGACTACAACTGCCGTTAATGACAAATTTAAAATACTGGTTTTAGAAGCAGCATCTTAAAAATGCGACAAAATACAGTATATACTTTCCATGATGGTATATTAGAACATCTGCAAACAACTTGTTTTATCCAGGTAACACAAGAAGGGATGAATTCCAGATAGAATTTAATCACAAATGTAATTGTAAGATGAATAATATGTTCATCTGGTAAGATATTTCTAGTTAAAGGTCATTTTGGCAAACTGCAGTTTTATGGTAATGCTTATGCCATTTTCCTTGTGACATTCTTGGTTAACGCACTAACTGGAAAAAAAAGTCACACTATTCTGCAGTCTTAATTAAAATGTACTTCAATAATCTGAGTGGCAAAATCTCCAGGGACCCCTTGTGTTATATATTGGTTTTCTGCACTCACTGTAAATGCATTACACTTATCTCCATGCTCCCTAGACAAGTCTCGCCTATAATGCACTGAGCTATGCTAAACGGAAAAGAGATATTCCCAGTTTAGCAGCTCCAGCAGACTACATACTCTGTTCGCTGCACAATATATAGATTGGATGGTACCATTTGCATGTGTAGGCAATCGTTAAGCTCACATCCATATGCCCGCTCATCCTATCGCTAATGCTATTTGCTTGCAAGTCTCTGTTAAAGTTGCTCAAAAGATTGTTCAGGAGACAGACATATGACCTATAGCCAACTGTAGGATAAATGGTTTTTAACTGTTTGTTGCACCCAATTAGAAAATAATTGTGCTCTAAAGGAGTGTATGCACACAACTATTGCATCAGCATGAACAATTCACCATGACCTAGATAAAATGTCCTAATGAAAAAAACTTGACTTGATATTGTAAGCAGCATGAACAATTATTCTGTGTCAATATTCATTTATACGGTCCAAGGAAAGCCCTAGATTATACAATTATCTTTTCTTCCACCAGGGTTGGATGGCAAGAAAATTGCTTGATTACCCCATCAACACAGTCAGTGTTGATGGGGGAAGCCCTCCCGAAGCACTATTGTGTTCTGATGCTAGGAAGCCCTTCTCTGCCGGACCACCACAATGATCACTGCTGGCTGTTAAAGCCACTGGCACTGATCACACGCAAAAAATCCAACAGGCTGGTTTTACCGAAGTCGCCCGATGGATCGACTTCAGTACAACCAGCCTGCCCATAGACTGATTGAACCTTGGATATCCATGCAGAACTGGCCGAGATTCAATCTATGGCCAGCTTAATCTAAACATACAAATATAAATCTGCCTGCTAGATATGAGATATGGCTGCACAAGCCAGTCCATAATGTCTCAATTCAAACATTAGCAATGAGCATGTACACAAGTAGATCCAATCATCATATCAGACATTTTACCATACCATATAAATCTGCATTCACTATATACCAGATATGTTGTATCCAACCAAATGCTGAAGGCGCCTGTGTCCCAAGAGAAGCTAGGTAAAAATCTGTTCAGATGGTAATCAGTGCATTGCTCAGGGTACAGAAGGCCGCACATAGCGCCATGTCCAATGTGTGTATATCTGGATTATTGACAACTGTTTGCATTGATCTTAAATACAAAGATTACCTCACACCAAACTGCTACTGAGCTTAATAACCATTTACCATGTATGGCATGGGTGTTCAACCTGTTGAGAAACTACAATTCCCATCATGCCTCTGCGAGTCATGCTTGTATCAGCCTTACAATGCCTCATGGGACTTATAGTTCTGCAATAGATGGAGGGCAACAGGTTGAGCACCCAGGATCTATCGCATTCAAAAGGTAGAAAATCTCATGTGTACAAGTTAATCCATGTATGCCCTTGTTAATCTTCAGTTAAAGAGAATGTTGTGCATTTTCTTTTTTAGTTATACATGAGAAAAGAAGTCAGATTAATGTAAATAAAATTATTAAGCTAGTTAATATTTACACCGAATGCTTAGGACATATGCAGGCTTGGTTTCTTGCTTTGCATCACAGTGCGTCTGCTTTACTGCTTCTTCTCACAATAAGGTAAATGAGTCGCCCAACACCTCAAGAACAATGCCCTCCCTGTGTAGCCAATATCTTATCTCAACTGTTAAACCTGGTACACACCAAGCAGGCTGAAAAAAAATAAACCTGACATATCACTGTAATAACACAAACAATGTTAGTACAGTGATCTGCTCTGCTGTGCTATTGGGCTTTGACAGGGTGACCACCCATCCACCAGAACACATCGGTCAACTCTGATCGGATGGCGGTCAACTGCTGGAATTCAAGCATGCTCATTCTCACGACCAGCTTTAGTCGGACAGGCAGCTGTACACACGGGCCCAAAGTCTGCCGATTTCTACTGTAATGACTGATGTCAGGGAGGAAGAGTGATGTTATTCTCTAATCTATAGTGCCATCTCTAGCAGGGGAATTCATAAAGAGTTTTATGGATAATGAAACCTCCAGTTCCGTTCTCTATGAACTGGAGCCATGTATTTATTTTTATTCAGTGCAGCCATAGGGCACACTTTGTGGAAGTGGTGCTATTAGGAACTACCCGAATCTGCTGCACATTTCGATAAAGCTACCAAAACTGGCGCAAGCATTTTTTAATCTGACGGAGGCCATTCTAAAAGGGCCATACCATCAGAAAAGTGTTAAATGAATTCCCCAGTACCTTTTATACAGGACATACACTATAAAATAGAAGACCTTTCAGTTTCTGGCTTCATACAGGCATTGCCCTGCATTGGTGAAGTGACAATTTCTCTGGCTCAATGCAGCTCAACCTTACTAGATTTCAAATGCTGACAGCTGGCAAATACATGCAGTTCAGACTGCAAGCTCTTTACCACTGAAACATTACACAGCGACTCAAATAATTTAAATCTCAAATTCCTAACCTCCCCAACTAAATGTACATATCATCTGCTCGGGATCCAGAGTTTCTAGTGCATTTTACTCTTCATAAATAAGCTTCTATAAACCAGTTATTGTCAATAATGGTCAACAATTCCTTCAAGTGAATATGCAGCCTGATACTTCTCATTGAAAGGGACCTCTAAGCCAAGAGAATGGGCTACGGATCATCCTAAATATGCAACATGAGGTTGTGTGCAGATTGGACATTTGAAACGTCAGTTGTGACAGAAAGTTGTCTTTCAAGAACACAATTCCAACAAGACCGAAAAAAAGCTTTCCAGGGAGTGGAAAACGGCTTTGGTGGTATGCAGGCTCATCTCTCTCCTTATACATCTACGCAATGGCCTGCGGTATGCTGCAGAGTATCAGTTCTGTATTCCCACCTTATTCCTCCCTGGAACTCCCAGATGCAGGGGGAAAGTTTAGCAATCTTCTGCTATTTTGACATTGACAGCAACAGATTTACCTAAAATGAAAAAGGAGGGATTAGTAAATCACTGATGCAAGTTCAATACAAACGCAACAGTTTTTTTTTCCCCAGTAAACCCATAATGTGTTTATACTTTCAAAAGTGTTGTGTGTGCACATTTATTTTATTTATGCTCTCATACATAGTGTACATTTTATATGGGCTAATGCATTGCATGCATGAGTGCACACATCTCTTTTATAAATCCAGGAGGCATTCATAAGAAGATGCTGTTGTGGTAGTTTCTCTGTGTATGGATAGAAAGCTGTAGGTTGCTATGGTAACACTGAACCATTCTCCTTCAGATGTGTGCAGTGGATGGTGTGCAGACACAAAACAGTAAAGTTTATCTCAAGGAAGACATTATTGAAGATGTAAGAATGCAAAAATTTGAATTTTGGAGTTGGTATAATAATTGGTCCATTGACTCCTAAATTGCCAATTATAAATCTTACGTTCACCACCCAAGAACACGCATCCATTCAACTGCATCCATTAACCTGAGGGGTGACTTACAAAAGCTACGAGAAAGGGAAACCAAACAATGTCCCGTCTACAACGGTCATTCATATCTCTGCTTCAACTGTCTATGTGCACATTTGCAGAAAGAAGCTCTATTGAGAACAGAGGATTGTTCTTTTCTTTACCCAGCCATGTAGTTTTCTACTGCTCAACATAAATTTCTTTCCGTTTTCCAATGATGGATTGAACAGTGCTCTGTGAGATGTTCAAAGCTTGGGATATTTTTTTCTTTTTATAACCCAACCCTGCTTTAAACTTCTCCACAATTTTATCTCTGACCTGTCTGGCGTGTTCCTTGGCCTTCATGATGCCGTTTGTTCATTGAAGTTCTTTAAAATACCTTGAGGGCTTCACAGAACAGCTGTATTTATAATTAGATTAACCACTTAAGCCCCGGACCAATATGCTGCCTAAAGACTCAAGGGGTTTTTACAGTTCGGGACTGCGTCGCTTTAACAGACAATTGCGCGGTCGTGCGACGTGGCTCCCAAACAAAATTGGCGTCCTTTTTTCCCCACAAATAGAGCTTTCTTTTGGTGGTATTTGATCACCTCTGCGGTTTTTATTTTTTGCGCTATAAACAAAAATAAAGCGACAATTTTGAAAAAAATTCAATATTTTTAACTTTTTGCTATAATAAATATCCCCCAAAAACATATAACATTTTTTTTCCCTCAGTTTAGGCCGATACGTATTCTTCTACCTATTTTTGGTAAAAAAAAAAAAAACGCAATAATCGTTTATCGGTTGGTTTGCGCAAAATTTATAGCGTTTACAAAATAGGGGATAGTTTTATTGCATTTTTATTTTTTTACTACTAATGGCGGCAATCAGCGATTTTTTTCGTGACTGCGACATTATGGCGGACACTTCGGACAATTTTGACACATTTTTGGGACCATTGTAATTTTCACAGCAAAAAATGCATTTAAATTGCATTCTTTATTGTGAAAATGACAGTTGCAGTTTGGGTGTTAAACACAGGGGGCGCTGTAATATTTAGGGTTCACTTTGTGTGTGTTTACAACTGTAGGGGGTGTGGCTGTAGGACTGACATCATCGATCGAGTCTCCCTAATAAAAGGGATCACTCGATCGATGCGCCGCCATAATGAAGCACGGGGAAGCTGTGTTTACATACGGCTCTCCCTGTTTTTCAACTCCGGGGAGCGATCGCCACGGGGCGGCTATAAACGAATAGCCGCGTCGTCGTCCCGGATCGCTCCCCGAGGCTTACCGACCGCCGCATGTACCGGGGGGGGGGGGGGGTCCCGATCGGACCCCCGACCCACGTCAAGCAGAGGACGTACAGGTACGTGCATGTGCCTGTCCGTGCCATTCTGCTGACGTATATTTACATGAGGCGGTCCTTAAGTGGTTAAATGAGACACAGATGACTTCTGAAGGCAATTGGTTCCACTAGATTTTAGTTCGGGGTATCAGAGTAAAGGGGGCTGAATACAAATGAACACCACACTTTTCAGAAAGTTGAAAACCATTCATCGTTTTCCTTCCACTACACAATTATGTGCCACTTTGTGTTGGTCTATCACATAAAATCCCAATAAAATACATTTGCATTTTTGGTTGCCACATGACAAAATGTGGAAAATTTCAAGGGGTATGAATACTTTTTCAAGGCACTGTGTAACAGAAGTCGGCTCTCTAGATCTGTTCTCGGTTATGCGCCGCTGTGCTACGCACAATGCAGCCCAGCTCATTCATAATAATTGAGGTGTAGCCAGTGAAGTGTTTTTCGGGTGTTTTATGAATGCAGGCATAATCACACGCATTCACCCTTAACCACTTAACCCCCGGACCATATTGCTGCCCAAAGACCAGAGCACTTTTTGCGATTCGGGACTGCGCCGCTTTAACTGACAATTGCGCGGTCGAGCGACGTGGCTCCCAAACAAAATTGACATCCTTTTTTCCCCACAAATAGAGCTTTCTTTTGGTGGTATTTGATCACCTCTGCGGTTTTTATTTTTTGCGCTATAAACAAAAATAGAGCGACAATTTTGAAAAAAATAATATTTTTTACTTTTTGCTGTAATAAATATCCCCCAAAAATATATAAAAAAACATTTTTTCCTCAGTTTAGGCCGATACATATTCTTCTACATATTTTTCGTTAAAAAAAAAATCGCAATAAGCGTTTATTGATTGGTTTGCGCAAAAGTTATAGCGTTTACAAAAATAGGAGGTATTTTTATGGCATTTTTATGATTATATTTTTTTTACTACTAATGGCGGTGATCAGCGATTTTTTTTCGTTACTGCGACATTATGGCGGACACTTCGGACACATTTTTGGGACTATTGGCATTTTTATAGCGATCAGTGCTATAAAAATGCATTGGATTACTATAAAAATGCCACTGGCAGTGAAGGGGTTAACACTAGGGGGCGGGGAAGAGGTTAAGTATGTCCCTGGGTGTGTTCTTACTGTGGGGGGGGGGGGGTGGCCTCACTAGGGGAAACACTGATCCTCTGTTCATACATTGTATGAACAGATCAGCATTTCCCCCGCTGACAGGACCGAGAGCTGTGTGTTTACACACACAGCTCCCGGTCCCCGCTCTGTAACGAGCAATCGCGGGTGCCCGGCGGCGATCGAGCCCGCCGGGCACACGCACGGGAGTCGGGAGCGAGCGGGGGGCGCGGGAGCGAGCCTCCGGCGGCGCGCACGCGCCCCTAGTGGCCGCTCAAAGAGCCGACGTTATATTACGGGCTCTCGCCCAGGAGAGCCGACCTGCCGCCGTAGAATGACGGCGGCTGGTCGGCAAGTAGTTAAGCTAGGTATACACATTCAATTGCTTTTTCATTCACTCAGTGGGTTGAATGAAAAGAAAAACGGACAGATCCCAGCATGAACATAAAGATGTGTGATTCCCACCCCCCACAATACACTCAGGTGCTGATCGAATGTTGGTTTACCAGCAGGACTGTTTGACAGAAGCCGGTCTGAAGCCATATACAAAGGTAGGAGGGACAATGTAAAGTAAACAGCGTGTGCTTAGTATTACTTTAAATATCCAGAACATGTTGTACTGTCCCTGCATGAAAACCACTGTACCTGCTCCATTGAAGGACAAGCAATGATCTGTAAATCCTCACTAATGAATTCTTCTTTTAATAACATGTGAATCTTCTGGAAGACTTGCTGAATGTTGCTCTGTAACACAAAGAGATGAAATTCCACATTTCAACAGGGAGGCCAAAAAAGTGCAATTTACTGGTATTTACTATTGTTGTATCTGTGAAAGTTTTCACTTGTCCAGGTAGTTGTATAGCTAGTAGTAGTTAGTCACATACAGTGCCTTGAAAAAGTATTCATACCCCTTAAAAAGTTCCACATTTTGTCATATTGCAACCAAAACGTAAATATATTTTATTGGGATTTTATGTGATAGACCAACACAAAGTGGCACATAATTGTGAAATGCATTTGTATTCAGCCCCCTAACTAAAATCTAGGGGAACCAGTTGCCTTCAGAAGTCACCCAATTAGTAAATAGAGTCCACATTTGTGTAATTTAATCTCAGTATAAATACAGCTGTTCTGCAAAGAGATTTGTTAGGCTGGGTTCACACTACAGTTTTCCCGTCCGTCAGCCGCATACGATTTATATGGAAAACCGTATGCGGCTGAAACGGACGGGAACGTATGGAACCGCACACATGTGCGTTTTCCATTAACATTAATGTTAAAGGAAAACGTATGCGTTTGCCATACTGTTTTAAAAACGACCGCAAAACCGTGGTTGAACACGGTTTTGCGGACGTTTAAAAAAACGTTTTGCCAGCAAATCGTACGCACCCGGATGCATCTGAGTGCATACGATTTGCAATGCATTCTCTATCTATACGTTTTCCCGTCCGGGCCCGTACGTTTTCAATACTGAAATCGTATGCGGCTGACGGACGGGAAAACCGTAGTGTGAACCCAGCCTTAGAGAAACTTAGTGAACAAACCTCATTATGAAGGCCAAGGAACACACCAGACAGGTCAGGGATAAAGTGGTGGAGAAGTTTAAAGCAGGGTTAGGTTATAAAAAAAAAAATATTCCAAGCTTCAAACATCTCACAGAGCACTGTTCAATCCATCATCCGAAGAGTATGGCACAACTGCAAACCTACCAAGACATGTCCATCCACCTAAACTGGCAGTCTGGGCAAAGAGAGCATTAATCAGAGCAGCCAAGAGGCCCATGGTAACTCTGGAGGAGCTGCAGAGATCCACAGCTCAGGAGAGAGAATCTGTCCACAGGACAACTATTAGTTGTGCTCTCCACAAATCTGGCCTTTATGAAAGAGTGGCAACAAGAAAGCAATTGTTGAAAGAAAGCCATAAGAAGTGCTGTTTGCAGTTTGCGAGAAGCAATGTGGGGGACACCAAACATGTGAAAGAAGGTACTCTGGTCAGATGAGACTAAAATTGAACTTTTTGGCCTAAAAGCAAATACGCCACGTGTGGCTGAAAACACTGCACATCACCCTGAACACACCATCCCCACCGTGAAACATGGTGGTGGCAGCATCAGGTTGAGGGTATGATTTTCTTCAGCCGGGACAGGGAAGCTGGTTAGAGTTGATGGGAAGATGGATTTAGCCAAATACAGGGCAATCTTAGAAGAAAACCTGTTAGCGTCTGCAAAAGACTTTAGAGACTGGAAGGGATGTATACCTTACAGCAGGACAATGACCCTAAACATAGAGCTACAATGAAATGGTTTAGATCAGGGGTCTCCAAACTTTTTACTTCGAGGGCCACATTCTATATTTTACACATATTCGCGGGCCGGAAAAATTATTTATAAATAAATCCACAGTAGAACAAGAATAGAATAGAATTTGACTTACTGCTGACAGCAGGACTGGATGGTGCTCCTATATTCTTTGCTGGCACCTAAACGCTGGAGCATCATGCAGCAGGGCTAAACTTCCAGCGTGCATGAGGCTTTACACCCATGTCCCCATACATCTGTGTCCCCATACATCTGTGTCCCCATCAGTCTCCCCATTCATCTGTGTCCCCATCATCTGTGTCCCCATACATCTGTGTCCCCATCAGTCTCCCCATTCATCTGTGTCCCCATCCATCTGTGTCCCCATCCATCTGTGTCCCCATCCATCTGTGTCCCCATCAGTCTCCCCATTCATCTGTGTCCCCATCATCTGTGTCCCCATACATCTGTGTCCCCATACATCTGTGTCCCCACCCATCTGTGTCCCCACCCATCTGTGTCCCCATCCATCTGTGTCCCCATCAGTCTCCCCATCTGTGTCCCCATCCATCTGTGTCCCCATCAGTCTCCCCATCTGTGTCCCCATCCATCTCCCCATTCATCTGTATCCCCATTCATCTGTGTCCCCATCATCTGTGTCCCCATCAGTCTCCCCATCTGTGTCCCCATCCATCTGTGTCCCCATCAGTACATCTGTGTCCCCACCCATCTGTGTCCCCACCCATCTGTGTCCCCATCATCTGTGTCCCCATCAGTCTCCCCATCTGTGTCCCCATCCATCTGTGTCCCCATCAGTCTCCCCATCTGTGTCCCCATCCATCTCCCCATTCATCTGTATCCCCATTCATCTGTGTCCCCATCATCTGTGTCCCCATCTGTGTCCCCATCCATCTGTGTCCCCATCAGTCACCCCATCTGTGTCCCCATCCATCTCCCCATTCATCTGTATCCCCATTCATCTGTGTCCCCATCATCTGTGTCCCCATCCATCTGTGTCCCCATCAGTCTCCCCATTCATCTGTGTCCCCATCATCTGTGTCCCCATCCATCTGTGTCCCCATCCATCTGTGTCCCCATCATCTGTGTCCCCATCCATCTGTGTCCCCATCAGTCTCCCCATCTGTGTCCCCACCCATCTGTGTCCCCATCAGTCTCCCCATCTGTGTCCCCATCCATCTCCCCATTCATCTGTGTCCCCATCATCTGTGTCCCCATCCATCTGTGTCCCCATCAGTCTCCCCATTCATCTGTGTCCCCATCCATCTGTGTCCCCATCCATCTGTGTCCCCATCCATCTGTGTCCCCATCCATCTGTGTCCCCATCAGTCTCCCCATCTGTGTCCCCACCCATCTGTGTCCCCATCAGTCTCCCCATTCATCTGTGTCCCCATCATCTGTGTCCCCATCCATCTGTGTCCCCATCAGTCTCCCCATCTGTGTCCCCATCCATCTGTGTCCCCATCAGTCTCCCCATTCATCTGTGTCCCCATCATCTGTGTCCCCATCCATCTGTGTCCCCATCAGTCTCCCCATCTGTGTCCCCACCCATCTGTGTCCCCATCAGTCTCCCCATTCATCTGTGTCCCCATCCATCTGTGTCCCCATCCATCTGTGTCCCCATCAGTCTCCCCATCCATCTGTGTCCCCATCAGTCTCCCCATTCATCTGTGTCCCCATCCATCTGTGTCCCCATCCATCTGTGTCCCCATCCATCTGTGTCCCCATCAGTCTCCCCATCTGTGTCCCCATCCATCTGTGTCCCCACCCATCTGTGTCCCCACCCATCTGTGTCCCCATCCATCTGTGTCCCCATCCATCTGTGTCCCCATCCATCTGTGTCCCCATCCATCTGTGTCCCCATCCATCTGTGTCCCCATCCATCTGTGTCCCCATTCATGTCCCCATTCATCTGTGTCACCATCCATCTGTGTCCCCATCCATCTGTGTCCCCATCAGTCTCCCCATTCATCTGTGTCCCCATCATCTGTGTTCCCATTAATCTGTGTCCCCATCAGTCTCCCCATTCATCTGTGTCCCCATCATCCTCCCCATCTGTGTCCCCATCCATCTGTGTCCCCATCAGTCTCCCCATCCATCTGTGTCCCCATCAGTCTCCCCATCCATCTCCCCATTCATCTGTGTCCCCATCATCTGTGTCCCCATCAGTCTCCCCATTCATCTGTGTCCCCATCATCTGTGTCCCCATCCATCTGTGTCCCCATCCATCTGTGTCCCCATCAGTCTCCCCATCTGTGTCCCCATCTGTGTCCCCATCAGTCTCCCCATTCATCTGTGTCCCCATCATCTGTGTCCCCATCAGTCTCCCCATTCATCTGTGTCCCCATCATCTGTGTCCCCATCATCTGTGTCCCCATCCATCTGTGTCCCCATCCATCTGTGTCCCCATCAGTCTCCCCATCTGTGTCCCCATCTGTGTCCCCATCAGTCTCCCCATTCATCTGTGTCCCCATCATCTGTGTCCCCATCCATCTGTGTCCCCATCCATCTGTGTCCCCATCAGTCTCCCCATTAATCTGTGTCCCCATCAGTCTCCCCATCCATCTGTGTCCCCATCAGTCTCCCCATCCATCTGTGTCCCCATCAGTCTCCCCATCCATCTGTGTCCCCATCAGTCTCCCCATTCATCTGTGTCCCCATTCATCTGTGTCCCCATCAGTCTCCCCATTCATCTGTGTCCCCATTCATCTGTGTCCCCATCAGTCTCCCCATTCATCTGTGTCCCCATCATCTGTGTCCCCATCCATCTGTGTCCCCATCCATCAGTGTCCCCATCCATCAGTGTCCCCATCTGTGTCCCCATCTGTGTCCCCATCTGTGTCCCCATCTGTGTCCCCATTCATCTGTGTCCCCATCATCTGTGTCCCCATCCATCTGTGTCCCCATCAGTCTCCCCATTCATCTGTGTCCCCATTCATCTGTGTCCCCATTCATCTGTGTCCCCATTCATCTGTGTCCCCATTCATCTGTGTCCCCATTCATCTGTGTCCCCATCCATCTGTGTCCCCATCCATCTGTGTCCCCATCCATCTGTGTCCCCATCCATCTGTGTCCCCATCCATCTGTGTCCCCATCCATCTGTGTCCCCATCCATCTGTGTCCTCATACATCTGTGTCCCCACCCATCTGTGTCCCCATCCATCTGTGTCCCCATCAGTCTCCCCATCTGTGTCCCCATCCATCTGTGTCCCCATCAGTCTGTTTCCCCATCCATCTGTGTCCCCATCAGTCTTCCCATTCATCTTTGTCCCCATCATCTGTGTCCCCATCCATCTGTGTCCCCATCACTCATCAGGCTATCCCCACAAATTGGTGTCCCCATTAGAGCCCCCCCATCATTCATCCGAGTCTCCCTGCACATTTGTGTCCCCATCACAGCCCACCCCCACCTGCATATTTGTGTCCCCTTCAGAGCCATCACCTCCCCTTCCGCATATTTGTGTCACCATTAGAGCCATCAGACCCCCTCCTCACATGTTTGTGTCCCCATAAGAGCCACCAGCACCCCCACATTTGTGTCCCCATCAGACCCCACAGATATTTGTGTCCCCATCAGAGTCATCACCCCCCCCCCACATGTATGTCCCCATCAGAGTCATCAGCCCCCCCCCCCACATTTGTGTCCCTATCAGAGTCTCATCAGCCCCCCAAAATGTGTGTCCCCATCAGTCTACAACCCCCCCCCCCCCCAGAGTGTCCCCATCAGAGTCATCAGCCCCCACATATTTGTGTCCCTATAAGAGTTATCAACCCCCCCCCCCCCCACATTTGTGTCCCCATAAGATTCAGCCCCCCCCCCCACATTTGTGTCCCCATCAGAGCCATTTAACCCACCCCCACACAAGTGTATCAGCCCCCCTCCTTGCATGTGTCCAGCGCGTCTCCATCACTGGCTTTGCAGACCTGCTGCACCTCCCGACTCCCGCCCCGCTTGTATTACACACTCGTTACTGGTTAACAGCGAGGCGGGAGGCGGGAGCAGGGAGGCGGCTACGGGTCTGCACTACACCTCATTGGCTGCTGGGATGCCGTGGTCCCAGCAGCCAACAACACAGTGAGACGCCGGAAGGGATTGCGGGACCTGCGCTGCCTATTGCCTGGGGCGAATATGCAGCGCAGGTTCCACAGCTAACAGGTGGATAGGATTCAAGCTGCGGGCCGGAAGAAATGGCCTGGCGGGCCGGATGTGGCCCGCGGGCCGTAGTTTGGAGACCCCTGGTTTAGATCAAAGCATACTCATGTGTTAGGTCTAGACTTTGACTATGCCATTCTAAATCCAGTTGAGAATCTGTGGCAAGACTTGAAAATTGCTGAGAGCTTGAGATATTTTGCAAAGAAGAATGGGCAAAAATGTCACTCTCCAAATGTGCAAAGCTGGTAGAGATATGCCCAAAAAGACTTGCAGCTGTAATTGCAGAGAAAGATGCTTCTACAAAGTATTGACTCAGGGGGGCGGAAAACAAATGCACATCACACTTTTCAGAGATTTATTTGTAAAAAAAAAAATGAAAACCATTCATCACTTTCCTTCCACTTCACAATTATGTGCCACTTTGTGTTGGTATATCACATAAAATCCCAAAAAAAATACATTTACATTTTTGGTTGCAACAAGACAAAGAATGGAACATTTCAAGGGGTGTAAATACTTTTTCAAGGCAGGTTCTAGTTATACTGAACTTGTTTCCCTATTCATCTGGGTGGCTTTCCCAGTTACATTGGGATGCAGAGCTATGTGCAGAAAACTGCTGGAGTGTGTTCCCAACAGTCCAGATCAATGTGGCCAACTACTACATGTTGTATTCTGTGAACTTACATGACAATTCTAATAACCACAGTAGGTTACCAACTCAATACCAGGCACTTTTACCCCCTTCCTGCCCAGGCCAATTTTCAGCTGTTGTACTTTGAATGACAATTGCGCGGTCACGCAATACTGTACCCAAACTACATTTTTATCATTTTGTTTTCACAAATAGAGCTTTCTTTTGGTGGTATTTAATCACCACTGGGTTTTTATTTTTTGCTAAAAAAAAAAATAACAAAAAATGCTTCTTTGCTTCAGTTATAACATTTTGCAAATAATTGATCTTCATAATTTTAGGCCAGAATGTTTACTGCCACGTTTCTCTGGTGAAACCCCCCCCCCCCCCCCCACAAATCAGTGTATATTATTTAGTCTGTAGGAAAGTCCACAAACTATGGTATATATCTGAAAATTGATCAATCCTGATGTACTGACGGCATATCTTATTTCTTGAGGCCCAAAAATGTCAGGACAGTACAGATATCCCCCCAACTAACCCCTTTTTGCAAAGTAGACAGTCCAAGGTATTTAGTAAAAGGCATGGCAAGTCATTTTTTTGTCATAAGATTTTGGAAAATTAACCACTTAAGGACCGCCTCCTGCACATTTACGTTGGCGTACCTGTACGTCCTCTAAGTGCCCAGCCGTGGGTCGCCCGCGACCGAAGCTCCGTGACCGTGCCTGCGGGACCCGATCGCCGCCGGTGTCCCGCGATCGGTCACAGGAGCTGAAGAACAGGGAGAGGTGTGTGTAAACACACCTATTCCCATTCTTCACAGTGGCAATGTCACTGATCGTCTGTTCCCGGATATAGGGAAAGGCGATCAGTGACGTCACACGTCCAGCCCCACCCCCCCTACAGTTAGAAACACATATGAGGTCACACATATCCCCTACAGCGCCCCCTAGTGGTTAATTCCTAAACTGTAATTGTCATTTTCACAGTAAACAATGCATTTTTATAGCACTTTTTGGTCCCAAAAATGTGTCAACATTTTTCGATGTGTCTGCCATAATGCCGCAGTCATGAAAAAAAAAATTCGCTGATCGCCGCCATTAGTAGTAAAAAAATAAATAAATAATAATAATAAAAATGCCATAAAACTATCCCCTATTTTGTAAACGCTATAAATTTTGCGCAAACCAATAGATAAACGCTTATTGCGTTTTTTTAAAACCAAAAATAGGTAGAAGAATACGTATCGGCCTAAATTAAGGAAAAAATATTTTTTTTTATATCTTTTTTGGGGGTATTTATTATAGTAAAAAATATAGATTTTTTTTCAAAATTGTGGCTCTATTTTTGTTTATAGCGCAAAAAATAAAAACCGCAGAGGTGATCAAATACCACCAAAAGAAAGCTCTATTTGTGGGAAAAAAAGGACGCCAATTTTGTTTGGGCGCCACGTCGCACGACCGCGCAATTGTCAGTTAAAGCGACGCAGTGCCGAATCGCAAAAAGTGGCCGGGTCCTTTAGCTGCCTAATGGTCCGGGTGTCTTAAGTGGTTAAAAAAAATTAGGAACATTTAGAAATGAAAAAAAGGGTTTTGTTTTATTTTTTTACATACTGTTACCAGTGCAGTGTCATCATATAACAGGTCAGGGACACTAACTGGTCACAGTACGAAAAACTAAAATAAAACATAGTAACATTGTACTACTCAGGGGAAGAGATCAGTATTTATTTTTTGTTACACATTATGTTTGCATATAGCAGTGCATCACATTGCTATATGCAAACATTTTACTGAATTAAATTGATTTGTTCAGTTTCTTTTGTTGTGATTAGCTGTGATTGGTCAGAGCCAAATCACATGGATGGGCTGTGACTGGCCCAGTTTACCACATGATCACACTGACCAATCACAGCTAGCAAAACAATTTTATACAATGGATTCCATCTATTGTATACAGCTGTCATGTGCCCTGCTGTGATTGGTTACAGTGGTCCCATGGTACCAGCAGCGGGCCAGTACAGTGATCGTCTGTGTCCGGTGGACGCAGCCGCTGACAGATCACATGGCCGCGATCACTTGGATCAACAAGAGGTTCCTCGCCAGCAACATTATGCTTTATGTCGGCCCAGAAGCGGTTAAAGCCTACCATGGAACATGTATTAAAATTCTAACACAAACAAGCGATTTGTGCATCTCCTTTGTTGTGTTTTATATCCCCTTAACGCCCGCCGCACGACTATTTACGTCCGCAGAATGGCACGGACAGGCAGATGGACGTATATATACGTCCTTGCCTTCTAGCGGGTGGGGGGTCCCCCCCCCCCGCTGCGTGCGGCGGGCGGGTTCCCTCGGGGAGCGATCCGGGACGACGGCGCGGCTATTCGTTTATAGCCGCTCCGTCGCGAACGCTCCCCGAGGCTGAAGCACGGGGAGAGCCGTATGTAAACACGGCTTTCCCGTGCTTCACTGTGGCGGCGTATCGATAGAGTGATCCCTTTTATAAGGGAGACTCGATCGATGACGTCAGTCCTACAGCCACACCCCCCTACAGTTGTAAACACACACTAAGTGAACACTAACCCCTACAGCGCCCCCTGTGGTTAACTCCCAAACTGCAACTGTCATTTTCACAATAAACAATGCAATTTAAATGCATTTTTTGCTGTGAAAATGACAATGGTCCCAAAAATGTGTCAAAATTGTCCGAAGTGTCCGCCATAATGTCGCAGTCACGAAAAAAATCGCTGATCGCTGCCAATAGTAGTAAAAAAAAAAAAAAATTAATAAAAATGCAATAAAACTATCCCCTATTTTGTAAACGCTATAAATTTTGCGCAAACCAATCGATAAACGCTTATTGCGATTTTTTTTTTTTACCAAAAATAGGTAGAAGAGTACGTATCGGCCTAAACTGAGGAAAAAAAAACATTTTATATATGTTTTTGGGGGATATTTATTATAGCAAAAAGTAAAAAATATTGCATTTTTTTCAAAATTGTCGCTCTATTTTTGTTTATAGCGCAAAAAATAAAAACCGCAGAGGTGATCAAATACCACCAAAAGAAAGCTCTATTTGTGGGGAAAACAATACGCCAATTTTGTTTGGGAGCCACGTCGCACGACCGCGCAATTGTCTGTTAAAGCGACGCAGTGCCGAATCGCAAAACCTGGCCTGGGCATTTAGCTGCAAAATGGTCCGGGGCTTAAGTGGATATTTTGCAACCTATAAAAAAGGTAAAAAAACAGCATTTTTTTTTCTTTTTTTCCTCAAAAAGTCTCCATATCAGTTATGGTCTGCACATTTTATAAAATACAGCATAAAACTCAATCAATACAAATAATGAAAAGATGTAATCTGTTTGACATGCAAGTACAGAAATAAACAATGGAAACATTTGTATAAATTATTATCCTGCTCTATGTCTGTAACTACATCTACACTAAACCATGCAACTCAATGTATGCACAGTACATCCATAAAATATTCACAGTGCTTCACTTATTCCACATTTTGTTATATTACAGCCTTATTACAAAATGGATTAAATTCATTATTTTCCACAAAATTCTACAAAACAATACCCCATAACAACAACACAAAATACGTTTCTTTGCAAACTTATTAAAAAAAAATATTGCATGTACATAAGTATTCACACAGCCTTTGCCATGACACTCAAAATTGAGCTTCCTGTTTCCACTAATCATTCTTTAGATTAGGGATCTCCAAACTATGGCCCTCCAGCTGTTGCGGAACTACATGCCCCATACAAAGTAAAACTCTGACATTTACAGACATGACTAGGCATGATGGGAATTGTAGTTCCTGAACAACTGGAGAACCAGAGTTTGAAGACCCCTGGCTTTAGATGTTTCTACAACTTGGGAGTCCACCTGTGGTAAATTCAGTTGATTGAACTTGATTTGGTAAGGCACACACCTGTCTATACTAGGTCAGTTAACAGTGCAAGTCAGAGCACAAACCAAGCCATGAAGTCCAAGAAATTGTCTGTAGACCTCAGAGACAGGATTGTATTGAGGCACAGATCTGGCAAAGGGTACAGAAACATTTCTGCAGCATTGAAGGTCCCAATGAGCACAGTGGCCTCCATCATCCGTAAATGGAAGTTAGTAACCACCAAGACTTCTTCTAGAGCAGGCCGCCCGGCCAAACTGAGCAATCGGGGGAGAAGGACCTTGGTCAGGGAGGTGACCAAGAAGCCGATGGTCACTCTGACAGCGCTCCAGCATTTCTCTGTGGAGAGAGGAGAACCTTCCAGAAGAACAACCATCTCTGCAGCACTCCAATCAGGCCTGTATGGTAGAGTGGCCAGACAGAAGCCACTCCTCAGTAATAGGCACATGATAGCCTGCCTGCAGTTTGCCAAAAGACACCTGAAGGACTCTCAGACCACGAGAAACGATTCTCTAGTCGGAAGAAACAAGGACTGAATTTTTTGGCCTGAATGCCAAGCGTCATGTCTGGAGGAAACCAGGCACCACTCATCACTTGGCCAATAGCATCCCTACAGTGAAGCACGGTGGTGGCAGCATCATGCTGTGGGGATGTTTTTCAGCGGCGGGAACTGGGAGTCAAGTCAGGATCAAGGGAAATATGAATGCAATGTACAGAGACATCCTTGATGAAAACCTGCTGCAGAGCAATCTTGACCTCAGACTGAGGTGAACGTTCATCTTCCCACAGGACAACGAAACCAAGCACACAGACAACAAATAAGTGGCTACAGGACAACTCTGAATGTCCTTGAGTGGCCCAGCCAGAGGCCAGACTTTAAACCGATTGAACATCTCTGGAGAGATCTGAAAATGGCTGTGCACCAACATTCCAACCTGATGGAGCTTGAGAGGTCCTGCAAAGAAGAATGGGAGAAACTGTCCAAAAATAGGTGTGCCAAGCTTGTAGAATCATATTGAAAAAGGCTTTAACCACTTCCAGACCTGCGCACGACGATGTACGTCCTATTTTTAAAGATTGATATCTCGGTAACGGCAGCAGCTGCTGCCACAACCGAGGTATCGATCTTTAGTGTGCGCGGTCCGGTACACAATAACGGCGGTCTCCGTGGCGGATTCGCCGTTATCGTTGGCGGGAGAGGGGCCGCTCTCCCGCACCCTCCGCCGCTTACCGGAGCCGTCGGTAGCGGCGGAGGCGATCGGGACCGTTCGGCTGGTGACTGGGGACGAGACTGAAGGAAAAATCTCCTTCGCCCGTCCCCATAGCTCTGCTGGGCGGAAGTGACGTCAAAACGTCAGTGCCGCCCAGCCTCTTAAAGAGACAATTTTTTTTTTGTCATTTGAAAAAATGACAGTTTCATATTTTTTTTTTTTTTTTATTGCATTTTAGTCTAAATATGAGATCTGAGGTCTTTTTGACCCCAAATCTCATATTTAAGAGGACCTGTCATGCTTTTTTCTATTATAAGGGATGTTTACATTCCTTATAATAGGAATAAAAGTGATCAAATTTTTTTTTTTTTTTCAGTGTAAAAAGTAATAAAATAAATAAAAATAAATAAGAAAACCCAAAAAAATTTTTTTTAAAGCGCCCTGTCCCGACGAGCTCGCGCGCAGAAGCGAACGCATACGCGAGTAGCGCCCGCATATGAAAACGGTGTTCAAATCACACACGTGAGGTATCGCCGCGATCGTTAGAGCGAGATCAATAATTCTAGCCCTAGAGCTACTCTGTAGCTCAAAAAATGCAACCTATAGAATTTTTTAAACGTCGCCTATCAAGATTTTTAAGGGTAAAAGTTTGACGCCATGCCACGAGCGGGCGCAATTTTTAAGCGTGACATGTTGGGTATCATTTTACTCGGCGTAACATTATCTTTCACAATATGTAAAAAATTGGGCCAAATTTATTGTTGTCTTATTTTTTAATTAAAAAAAGTGAATTTTTTCCAAAAAAAAGTGCGCTTGTAAGACCGCTGCGCAAATACGGTGTGACAAAAAGTATTGCAATGACCACTATTTTATTCTCTAGGGTGTTAGAAAAAAATATATATATAATGTTTGGGGGTTTTAAGTAATTTTCTAGCAGAAAAAACTGTTTTAGTCTTACAAACACCAAATCTGAAAAACACCTAAGGTCTGGAAGTGGTTAAAAAAGGTATTAAGCAAAGGCTGTGAATACTTTTGTACTTGTGATTTTTTTTTTTTTCTGTTTTTATTCTGAATAAATTTGCAAAGATTTTAAAACAAACTTCTTTCATATTGTCATTATGGAGTATGGTTTGTCGAATTAGGAGGAAAATAATGAATATAATCCATTTTGGCATAAGGCTAGAACATAAAAAAAAATTGGAAACTGAAGCGCTGTGAATACTTTCCGGATGCACTGTATATATGTAGTTCTGTCTAGGCAGTAAAAGTTGTTAAGTACATAATAGGAAATGGTAACTGACGGAACACAGTACTGCCTGCTTCAAGCATTTACTCACCCGAACAGGCTTGAAGAGAATGAACTCTGTGTCTTTGTTTGCTAAATACAATGACATGCTCCTCAGTATTCCTGGAAGTTTCGTTTTTATGGTTTTGTAGGTAGAAGATACCAAGTCATTTATCTTTACTGTAAGAGAAGCATATATTAAACAATGAACAGTATAACAGGAAAATGTATACCATTGGTAAAAGGAGAAATTAAGTTCTGTACGAGTGTGGGCTATCCTGTACCTAGAAGCAGTGGGATTTTGACTAAGCACTAGCAGTGGTGGTTTTATGGATCATCTCTATAAGATACTGACCAGTGTACTTTGAAGTATAGTTAGAATATATATACACACACCAGAACAAAAAAAACTGTATATTGCAGCTTACCACTCCTTAGATGTGATAGTTGCATTCGTCTTTGAATGCTTACCCCTTACTTTCAGCCGGTGAAGCTACAAATAACACTCTTCTGATCCTGGGATGACTACGCTCACTCACTTACTGTATCCAGGAAAGAGCAGCCTTACTACCCACTTATAAGACGTGTGCTAGAACTAGAAGGGAGGAAATTTGTAGCCAACAAGAGACTAACTGGGTAGCAGTGGCGGTTCGTCCATAGAGGGCGCTGGAGCGCCGCCCCCTCTGGCTCTCACCGCCACTGAGTGAAATAACATAGATTCATGCATTGCACGAATCTATGTTATTTTCGCCGCTGCCGCTGTTATTCAGATGGTCGGCGCTCAATGTCCGGCCATCTGAATAACGCCAGCTGGTTGGCTGTAGGGAAATGTCTATCAAAGCCAACGGCTCTGATAGGCTTTCCCAATACAGCCCTCGGGTCCCAGAAGCTTATTCTAGGAGCGCACAGACTGTACGCCCTTTGAATAAGATGACAGGCGTCTCAGCCAATCACGTTGGCCGGTTCTGGCTACCTGTAACCTGATTGGCTGAGACGCCTGTCAGTCATCGAGGGCGGGAGAAGACATCGTGGGACGTGGATGCCTGACTCCAGTAAAGGTAAGTGCCGGGCGGGGGGGGGGGGGGGACGCAATTTACAGGGCACAGTGGGGACAATTGGCACAGCGGCGACCATTAAAGGGCACAGTGGCTGCGTTTAATGGCATGGCACAGTGGTGACAATGTATGGCACAGTGGCTGTGTTTAATGGCATGGCACAGTGGTGACAATGGATGGCACAGTGGCTGCGTTTAATGGCATGGCACAGTGGTGACAATGGATGGCACAGTGACTGCGTTTAATGGCATGGCACAGTGGTGACAATGTATGGCACAGTGGTGACAATGTATGGCACAGTGGTGACAATGTATGGCACAGTGGTGACAATGTATGGCACAGTGGTGACAATGGATGGCACAGTGGTGACAATGGATGGCACAGTGGCTGCGTTTAATGGCATGGCACAGTGGTGCGAATTGATGGCACAGTGGTGCGGAATTGATGGCACAGTGACTGCATTTGATGGCATGGCACAGTGACTGCATTTGATGACATGGCACAGTGGTGCGAATTGATGGCACAGTGGTGCGAATTGATGGCACAGTGACTGCATTTGATGGCATGGCACAGTGACTGCGTTTAATGGCATGGCACAGTGGTGCGAATTGATGGCACAGTGGCTGCATTTGATGGCATGTAACAGTGGCTTGCGTTTGGGCACAGTGAGACTGCAATTTTTTTTTTCCTTTGCGCCCCCCCAAAAATTGAGCACCAGCCGCCACTGCTGGGTAGGGTACAAATACGGCATAAAATTACAATGCAGAAATCCAGGAACTTAGAAGCTTACTGGATTTTGGGTAGAATTAAAGTGGTTCTAAAGACAGACTTGTTTTTATATTTTTTACCTTAATGCATTTTATGCATTAAGGTAAAAAAACTTCTGGATGCAGCTTCCCACTCCCCTTATACTTGCCTGAGTCCCATTTAGATGCAGTGATGTGCATGAGAGCAGCAGCTCTCCCAAGTTTCTCTCTCCTCATTGGCTCACACAGCCAGCAGCAGGCGCCATTGGCTCCTGCCAATCACAGCCAATAAGGAGAGAGCGGGGGCAGAGCCAAAACACTCTGTATTTGAATGGATAATGTCTACTTACAGGAGCAAGCCTGCTTCAGTGCCCCATAGCCCAAAAAGAAGAGGATCAGGCTGCTCTGTGCAAAACTACTGCACAAAAGAGGTAAGCATGACATGTTTTTTTTTTTTATCAAAACCTTTCCAATCACTTTAATGCATATTTTTTAGAATATCAAACATACTGCAAGCATTTTTCAATAGAATATTTAAAGCAGTTGGAAAGACAAAAGGTTTTGTAACTTAATAAATTCTGTGCATTAAAGGTAAAAACCTTCCAATAAAAGCGCCCCCAGACCCCCCTCCTTAAATACTTACTCGAGTCATGTATCGATCCACCACTGTGCCTGGCTTCAGTTCTTTTCTCCCCTCTGTGCTCTCAGAAGCTTGGCTGAGAGCAGTGGACACCTTCTGCTGCCATTAGCCAAATTATCAAAAGAGGGCACAGAGAGTGGGGACAAGCTGTGCGTCTATGGATGCACATAGCCTGAGTGACCCCATAGCAAGTGGCATGCTAAGGGGGCACTCAGAAGAGGAACAGCCAAGAGTGCCAGTAGGGGACCCCAGAAGAGGACGTTCAGGGCTGCTCTGCGCAAAATTATCACACAAAGCAGGCAAGTATAACATGTTATTATAAAAAAAAAAAACACACCTTTACAGCCGCTTTAACAGCCCAAAGAGAGCACAAAGAAGGTGTTCCCCGTTTGTTGGGATTTATACAACGTGGACCATAAATATAAAAAAATCTTGCATTTAGTCTGCAGGCTGAATGACAGAATAACAGATTCCTCCATATGCACTAAATAATGTGGATAGATGAATCTCTGGCTGCGGTTATTATATTCTAACAGATAATGCCTCTGGCTGTCAGACTACCCAAACAGTGCCTGCATCTGATTGAATGCAGGCACTGTTCGGCTGTCAGATTTTCACCCTCGTTTTGTCAATATTTTAATCAAAGTCAAAAGAAATGGTGCCGACAGGGCCACATACTGATCACATTTCAGCCAGTTCATTAGAAAACAGATGAAATTTGGTCAACTTTAACTATTTAACCAATTTTCTCCTGGTACTGTACTAGACGTTCAGATATAAATCAGAGCGTTCAGCTTCTCAGTGCTCAAATAAACAATGCTTACATTCACTGTCTATTCCAGCAGTGTGGCACTGTGCATAGCCAAACGTAAAAAAAAAAAAAAAAAAAAAGAAGGACTGAAAGCTGAATGACTGGCAGAAAACGGACATTGCTCTATACCAGGGGTCTCAAACTCAAATTACCTGAGGGCCACAAGACAAGTTTCCATATCCCATGGGGGGCCGCATGCAAACTTTCAAACTTCAAAAACAGTACTGGTGTCAGCGAACGCATTATTAACCCTGACCACTACACTGCACACTGACCACTACACTACACACTGACCACTCACCATCAGGGTACAGCACATCAGGGCACAGCACACATGAGTGCACAGCGCACATCAGGGTACAAAGCCCAGCACATCAGGGTACAGGGCACATCAGAGCACAGCACATAGGGGTACAGCACAACAGGCCACATCAGGGTGCACGGCACATTAGGGCAGGGCATATCAGGACAGGGCACATGGCACAGTGCAGGACATGGCACATCAGGGTACAGGGCACATGAAACAGCACATCAGGGTACAAAGCCCAGCACATCAGGGTACATGGGCCACATCAGGGTACATGGGGCACAATCAGAGCACATCAGGGCACACGAGAGCACACGAGAGCACATCAGGGAACACGAGAGCACATCAGGGCACACGAGAGCACATCAGGGCACACAAGAGCACATCAGGGCACACGAGAGCACATCAGGGCACACGAGAGCACATCAGGGCACACGAGAGCACATCAGGGCACACGAGAGCACATCAGGGCACACAAGAGCACATCAGGGCACACAAGAGCACATCAGGGCACACAAGAGCACATCAGGGCACACGAGAGCACATCAGGGCATACGAGAGCACATCAGGGCACATGAGAGCACATCAGGGCACAATCAGGGCACATGAAAGCACATCAGGGCACATGAGAGCACATCAGAGCACAATCAGGGCACAATCAGGGCACATGAAAGCACATCAGGGCACATGAAAGCACAATCAGGGCACATGAAAGCACAATCAGGGCACAGGTCAGCATTTACTTGTTGTTTTCTTCAAAGGCAGAGTAGCGCAGGAAGCGTCTGTCATAAGTTCACTTGTCTCTCATGTCACGCTGCTACTCCCCGGCGGCCCCCCCCCTCTCTTCCATCTCAGATGATGTCACAAGCAAATGGGGATGGACGAGAAGAGAGGAGGGGCCGCCGGGGAGTAGCAGTGTGACATGAGAGACAAGTGAACTTATGACAGACGCTTCCTGCGCTACTCTTCATGCACCTCGATCTACACTTCCGCGGCACCCGCCCTGCCTGCGGGCCATTTAAAACCGGTCCGCGGGCCGCAAATGGCCCGCGGGCCGGTACTTTGAGACCCCTGCTCTATACAGTAAAACCTTGGTTTAAGAGTGTTTTGCAAGACAAGCGAAACGTTTTAATCAACTTTGCCTTGATATACAAGCGATGTCTTGATATAAGAGTAGCGTCATGTCACAACCAAGTATAAAAGAGAAGAGAGGAGCCTCTAAGTGTAGCAATATGGTTACATTTAATGAAGGTACAACATTTAGCAACTTATTGGTGCCTCTCTTCTCTTTTATACCCTGTCATTTTCCTTTCCGTTTTAAAAACACAATTGTATAAATATGTCTGAATGTTCTCAATTATCCAGGTCATGATACAGCTAATGGTAGCTCCTCACATTCAAATGGATTTCTTCTGTATTAAGACCTAGCTGCTCACACTGCAAGCTGATTGGATTACGGTGAGCGAGTTACCGACTAGAAATGCTGTCGTATGATACGGACACACATTAGAACCAAATAAAGTGCTTGGATAAAGGGGAAAATGTCTTCAAACATTACACGTCCAGTTGAATGCAACTGCTGTGACTAAACTCTGGAGATTGTGCCCAAAAAAAAAAAAAACCACAGGCAGAGGGCAAATGACTAGTTCACATTTGTCTGTGGTCTCCCTGCAGCTGATCTTTCCCCATAAGTGACTTATAATGCCTTATTCTGCATTATACATCAATTATGTAGAAAGCTTGGCTGCTTTAGAGCATCTAGCAGAGAATATATTTCAGAGCATCCAGCAAGAACACTTCAAATCTTCTGAGAATGGCATTCAACCTCATTTACAGCCGCAACGCAAAGGGCTTCCTTAACCCTTGCAGGACGCACATGTGTTTCATGCAGCCGTATGCAGGCAGCAAGTTAAAGTGCAAGTAAGCCCCGCTATCGTTTTCGGCCAAGTAGGCTGCCATGTTTGCCTCTGTTTAACCTACAGCTGCCATGATGCTGCACATGTGATCAATTATGACACCAGCCATTGGGTGGTTTGACAGTTTGGTTAAGAGCACAACCAATGGGGGGTGTTACAATTCCGGCACATGCCGAAAACTTAACGTTTTTGAAACTTCGGCTTTAAAAATCAAGGCAGGTGTGCAGATGAATCTACATAAATCTTCAAGTATGGCCCAGAGCAAGGCAGGTGGGCAGATTAACCTACGTGAATATTCAAGTGTGGCCCAGAGTGTGCAATCATGTGGGTCCGATGCACAGATCAGACTCATGGACTTATAACTTTAAGATGAGCTTAAAGATCTATGTAGGTCCGTGAAACCGGCCACCTGTCACTAATTTTAACGGACTACCTGCGCACACCGGTGCATCCCACTCAGATGACGATGGCCCTTTGTCATGGTGTACGGTATGGTATGCCAATGTAAAAGAATCCTTGGATTCACACTGCAGATATACAGATATGAAGCTGTAGGTATAGCTTTGCCTAGAACGCCTCACATACCAGGAAGTGCACGGCTACGTTTATAAAGAAATTCAAGACACAAGGGTATATTTTTTAGGGAATTACTCCGGTACAATTAGCACTTATCAATATTCCCACTAACATAGCAAATCTTCACAGTTTGAGCTCAGTTCCACTTTAATCCATTGCAACATTAATTCAGGGTATGTAGTGGTGAAATTACAACAAATGGTGCCGTTGCAAATGCAGTGCAGCTGATAATCACATCACTAGCGCAACAAATCGCTCTTCGTGATCCATTTAATTACACATAAAAAAAGAAAGCAACGTTTCAGGGCCACACAAGGCCTCCATCTCACCACTCACTTATCACTGTACTATGTGGCCATTGTGCTACATTCAGGTCTATATTCCCAGCAAACTCAGTGCTGGGTGCCAGCTTTTACTAGGCCTTGTTCCCGACTCGTTTGTAGCGTACACATTTAAAAATGGAGGCCACACACTCCAAACACAAATTTTATCCAACTGCGCAATTATGGACATTACATGAGAGCAATTTAATGTGCTTGTGACATGCTTTTCAAGGTTTCAACACATTTCTCTTAATGTAATGCAGTAAACAGTGGAGAAGCATCTTTAAAACAGCAGGGAAAAAAAGGAATGAAAGTGTAATTAAAACAAACAGGCAAATGCAAGAAAATCTTTATTAACCATCTCAATACTGGTGTGTGTGTATGTGTATATATATATATATATATATATATATATATATATATATATATATACACATATACATATATACATATACATACATATATATATATACATACATATACATATACACACCCACACGGCCTCATAGCAAGGTAATTAATATCAGGACTATGTTTGCAGTTAAAACCAGGATCCTTGTATGCTTTTTTTTTTTTTCAGCCGGTGATTCTCTTAGATAAAAGTGATCAAATCAGCTATAGAGCCTCTTTACAGTAAATAAATAAATTGGGGGTTCTAAGCAATTTTTTTTAGCATAAACAAAAATGCAGGATTTGTACATGTATGTGAGAAATGTCAGAATTAGCCTGGGGGTAAACTGGTTAACTCCAGCTTCTTTAATGTTTTTATATAGAAGGCTGATAAAACTGAAAAAGGCAACCTTGTACACATACAAAGGATTAACAAAACATAAAGGACTGTGACAGTCTAGCTAAAAACAAAAGCTAAATAACTATGCTAGTCATTTCACCATAAAAGCAACAATTGTTGTTCTCAATACATTATTGGATAGAGTGGAGATGGATTAGAACCCGTCAGGTTTAATTGGTCTGTTACCTCATTAGGCTGGATTCACACCTATGCATTTTTTGTGCTTTTTGCACTTAGCAGATTTGCACTACAGTCGATCCAATATGGTTTCCTATGGAACATGTTCTGTAGTGCAAATCTGCAAAATGCAAAAAGCACTAAAATGCATAGGTGTGAATCCAGCCTTAGGGAGATTCGCCCTATTTATCATTATGATGAAAAGTGAAAGTAAAAACATTTTTGGGTTGTCCCCATAAAAGTAATAGAGGGAAAAAAATCTTCAGATGGGGACACTAGTTCTGGTGACCTGGGGGTCCCCAAGGAATCCACTTCATTTTCAGGGATTTACTCTAACTTCCTGTTTGGCTATGGGACAAGAAGTGAAGGGAAATCAATGGAGCAAAAAAACGGACCTCCCCATTACTCAAGGCAAAAAACGGTTTTGCCTATAGTTCTACTTTAAGCTTTGATATTGTGTACATTTGGAAACTTGTATTTTATACCTAGCGAGATTATCCTTACTTAAAAAAGAAAAGAAAAAAAAAAAAAGAAAATGTATACAGACTGCAGTTGGTGGCCTGTTTTCTCTCAGTGGCAGAGAACAAGAGGAGAGCAGCAAACCCCCTCCTCCCAGTCATTTAGCTCATCTGACTGTGTAATAAAGAAAAAGGGTGTGATTACATGGGTGTGCTGTAAAACGTCACAATTTGTTGGCGATTTTGTAGTAATTTGAACAGTGTGGTTCACCAACAGGTCCCCGCTCACTAGGCACAGTTAGGCAGGGACCGTCTAGGCACAGTTGGGCAGGGACAGTCTAGTTCAGGGGTCTGAAACTTGGCGGCCCTCCAGCTGTTGCAAAACTACAAGTCCCATCATGACTCTGCCAGTGGGAGTCAAGCTTGTAGCCGTCAGCCTTGCAATGCCTCATGGGACTTGTAGTTTCACAACAGATGGAGGGCCACCAGTTTGAGACCCCTGGTCTAGTTGATAGACAGAACCTGGTGAATGATGGATTATTATTGGACTGTGCCTTCAGCCGGTTCAATAGCATGCAGAGGGGGGGCGATACCAAATAGTAGCATGACTAGAATGAAAAAGTCAATGTCATTGGTGCACTTAAAATAGATGTAGGATATGCATCACACTGCTGCAAATTCTTTTGCGAATTTGAGCCGTTGCGATCGCTCAAATTCGCAAGTCATTAAAATAACATAGTTTTCCATTAGTGCTGTTCACATCAGTGTGGTGCGAATCTAAGCTGCGGGAAAAAAGGGTTCTGTGAGAGTTTGATCTGTGTGCGATGGGAATTCAGCTCTATAGACTGGCATTTCCCGAAATCGTGGCCGCGAATCGCGGTAAAATCGCGCGATTTTGAATTTGCAGCAGTGTGAACCTAGCCTTAAAAAAATAAAATCCCTGCCCTAAAATTATGTTTTTTGGAATAATATAGGCTGTATGCTTATGAGATTTAAATAGTCACATAATGATGCTTGAAGTGTGGTAGACGGATTCCAATATTTAACGAGTTACTGATTAAATATACGGTTGAAGTAAATGCCACAAACCTGGTTGAGCCCATGGTTGCTGTGAAAGACTATACTTTGGACCACCCTGGTTAACCATCGTTTTCAATGCAGTTACCTAAAAGAAATCTGTAGTTAGAAAACATCTCAGAGGACATAAAATTACATGGGCAGATGATCTACCACAGTTAGCAATTTAAGAACCAGAATGAAGAGACACTACTAATGGCATTTTAATGCAATATTTTACAGAACATCATGAAATAAATCTTAATTTAACATTTAAAGACTGATATAGGCATAATTCTGCCAGTCAGATACTGACTGAGATATCAAAAAGAAGGCAATCTGCTGCCCCCTAGTGTGAGATGCAGACATTTGCAACAGAACTTCAATCTAAAAACTCTAAATTAAACCTTAAAATGAAAAATATTGGTCTCTTTTGCCAATCAGCTCATAAAAGTACAGTAACAGTATTCAGCTTGCAGGAAAGAGTTGTGTACCAACAGTTTATGAAGCTCATACTTTCTAAGCGAGATAATATTCTAGGTCTCATCTGATCAGAAGAGAACCGAGCAACACAGAGGAAAACAAATCTAAAGGTTTATTATCCTTGATCAATTGCGTAAATTACCATGACAAGACTTTGAAGGTTTCAAGTACCACTACTATTGTTAGCCATGTGTGAGATCTCAGGAGGGGATTGCACGGAAATATAGGTTTACAGCACTTTGGCATTTTTTCCATGACAGAAGCTTAATCACATAAGATGTTTGTTTACATAAACTTTTACGTGGATTTTTTTTATGCATATAAGCATTTGATTTATAACCGTGTGTTTAAGCATTTGATGTATTTATTTGCATTACGATTGTTTATTGGGTAGCGCTCTATACACATGTAAGGCACATCACCTTCTTAAGAGCAGCAACCACCTTTGCACCATATTATTTGAAAATGATCATTTTGAAACCATCACACACCCTAAGCGCAGGAATATATCACAGCTTTATTTGTACTGGATATTACAGTGTTTACCAAACGCTAACCCTCTTTCTGCATTCCCAATGTTCCCTCACATGCTCCCACTCTCACAGTCGGCCGACCAAAGTCTAGGCATCTAAAGAGCAACCTTCTGGAGCATCTCCGGCACTCTGGGTCCAATATGTACACCACATGGACAAAAGTTTGTGGAGACATGACCTTAATTGTGCACACCCCTTTAAATAATGGAGTTCAGGTGTCTCCAAACAGTAAAAAGCCATTTTAGGCTGATGCGCTTTCTAAACTAGCAATAGTTTGGGGAAGGTCCATTTCTGTTCCAGCATGACCATGTCCCGGTGTACAATCAGGACCATAAAGACATGGGGCTAGATTCAGGTACCTGCGCTTGTTCCCACGGCGGTGCAGTGTATAGTATTTACGTTACGCCGCCGTAACTTACAGGAGCAAGTGCAGTATTTACAAAGCACTTGCTCCGTAAGTTGCGGCGGCGTAGCGTAAATGGGGCCGGCGTAAGCGTGCGTAATTCAAATGTGGAAGGGGGGCGTGTTTTATGTAAATCTATGATGACCTGACGTGATTGACGTTTTGTACGCCGACCGTGTACATATCCCAGTGTGCATTGCTCCCAAGTACGCCACAACGACGTATTGGTTTCGACGTGAACGTAAATTACGTCCAGCCCTATTCGTGAACGACTTACGCAAACGATGTAAAAAATTTAAATTTCGAAGCGGGAACGACGTCCATACTCAACGTTGGCTGCGCCTCCTAATAGCAGGAACAACCTTACGCCGAAAAAGCCTAACGTAAACAACGTAAATAAATTGCGCCGGCCGTACGTACGTTTGTGAATCGGCGTATCTAGGTAATTTGCATATTCTACAGCGAAAACAACGGAAGCGCCCCTAGCGGCCAACGTAATATTGCACACAATTATACGCCACCGCATTCAAGTTACGTCGGGGGAGGAAGCCTATTTTTTGAGCGTATCTGCCTTTGAGAATCTGCGTAACGATACGCCGGCGCAGATTTGAAATTACGGCGGCGTATCTGGAGATACGCCGCCGTAATAGCTACCTGAATCTAGCCCATGGTCTGATGAGTTTGGTGTGGAGAAAGTAAAGTGTTGTGCATAGAACCCTGACTAGAACCCTACTGGACACTCTTGGGATGAATGGGAATGCCAATTACAAGTCAGGTTTTCTTACTCGGCATCAGTACCTGACATCACAAATGCTCTTATAGCTAAATGGGCACACGATCCCACAGAAACATTCCAGCATCTCGTGGAAAGGCTGTTATGGCTGAAAATGGGGGTGGGAATGCAATTCTATATTAAAAGTAGAACTATAGTCAAATTGGTTTTATTATTTTGGCTAGAGTAAGTGAGGGTTCTAATCCATGCAAGGCTTATTTTGGCCATGCTTGTCCCATTGGGGCAATTTTCCTTCTATTCTTGGTGTTCTAATCCATCTCCCTTCTATCCAAAATTAAAAAAAGTTTTGCCTTGAGGCTCGGGTCACACTGATGCAACAATCACTCCGACTTTGGAGCACTTGTCACATCAGAAGTCGGACCCCATTTTGTGCAATGGAACCATTCCAATTGGTCCGACTTGAGTCACTCTGACTTATAATTTACCGGCACCGAAACTAAAAGTAAGGGAATACCTCTCTCTTCCTGTTTTGGCTGCGTGACAGGAAGAAAAAGGAAATCTGCCCTACTGGACACAGGCAAAAATGGCAGAGGTTATTACCCACCCTTAAGGCCCATACACACGATCGGACTATTTGACAACAAATGTCAGACGGACCTGTTTTTGCAAACAATCCAACTGTGTGTATGCACCATCAGACACACTTTTTGTGCTTTTCATCGGACAAATGTTCGCTGTGCAAACAGAAAAACTTTACAGCAACAAATGTCCTACGTCGGCTAATCCGATTGTCCAAGCTATGATTAAGCACTAATTTATAGTGCGAAACGCGTCAGAGGTTTTACTCCCGTGTAGTGTACTGTGACTTGTAGTGCATTTTTCCTTTTTTAAATAAAGACAACCATCAAGGTTTTTTGGAGTGCGGCTGTCCATATTTTCTTTTTCCATTTGTTACACAAGTCCATTGGACTAAAGTCCAAAAGTACAAACCTGCATGCTCAGAACCAATGCTAAAGATCAGACAATAGCAGAAGTTGCCCACAGGGTGGCGGTAAAGAGCTGAAAAACCATGTGATTTGGCGAAAGTTGGCTGAAAAAGTCCTACCATGTGTATGCAGAACAAGTTCATGGCCAACGCCCATTCGGAGCAAAATCCACGGAAAAGTCAGTTGGAAGTCCGATTGTGTGTATGAGGCTTTAGTCTATCCAAAATGTTGCCCTAAGTCACACTTTAAATCATGATGCTGCCTGTGTTAGTTGCCACCAGAGAAAGCACACCCTCCCAGAAGGATATCCTGCATGTAAAGCCTAAGCCCTGCCATTGAAACATTGCTTTATATGAATATTAGAAAATATTATTGCCATTCACATTCCAATTCAGTACTATTAGTATAATCATTGTTTTCTACTAATAAATGTCTGTCTTGTCCCTAAACAAGTGATGGGCTAAATGCACTGTGCTTTCAGTGTGCCACAGTTATACGCGGCACTCAACAAGAAAACGCCTATCATTTCTAAACTGAACCAGCCAAAAAAAATCACAGCTTGAATCTTACAGATTAGAAAGGACAATGGAATTTGGCATTGAATGTGATGCTTTTGAAATTAATGGAAAGGAATATAGCGTTATAAAAAGAAATATTATGGACTGTAATCTTGAAAAAAAATAAAAATAAAAACACTAAGCAGTAGAGATTGAGGGTCTGGGGTGTCGGAGAAGCAGAAAAGCTTTCCCGAAGCCCTCCTGCCGTCACGCTAGAGTTATTCTGTAAAATGCAATTTTTGAAAGTTTTAGCACACGTTTCAGCTGTCTGTGTTTTTCCACCAAGAAATTAAAAGGTATTTTTAGCATGGAAGTCAGTCCATTAATCTCCGTAGAAGCTGTTCCTGCTGTCTAATGGAAGTGGCGATGCAGGAGGTCATCCTCTGTTTACAGAGGCAGAGAAGGAGAGACATTTCAATGCAGTACCGGCATGTTTGAAGGCCTTAAGAAGATTCAGGGGTCTATTTATAAACAATTTTACCCAAGATTCACCCGAAAAAAGATGTGAATTCTGGTTGAAAGTTGTTAATCGTGTGTAAAAAAAATTATGGATCGATCCCTAAATGTTTAAAAAAGAAAATCACATGTTTTAAGCACATCCCATCAATGAAATGTATTTTATTGCTTCTCTCCTATATGGCAATTTCAATGTATAATTAATTTTAGGGGTTCAGTTCACACTGTTGTGGTCCATTTATTTTTCTTTAAAAACAACGTGTACAAAAAGAAATACAGAAGATGGTAATATGGACCTCTACTAACAATGACAGATATCTGGCTTATGCCAAAATCTTGTTATGGGGGGATAAATGCTTCTATTTGTCCTGTTCTAGCGTAGCTTAGGATGGGAGCAGCTGAAGCCAAAAAAGGTCCCTCATTACTATCCAGGTTTTTGAGACAGATAGGGCCAGATTCTCGTAGAATGGAGTAAAACTACGGCAGCGTAACGTATCTCGTTTACGTTACGCGGCCGCAAGTTTTACGGGCAAGTGCTTGATTCACAAAGCACTTGCCTGTAAAGTTGCGGCGGCGGAGCGTAAATCCTCCGGCGCAAGCCCGCCTAATTCAAATGATCCAGGTAGGGGGCGTGGATCATTTAAATTAGGCACGTTCCCGCGCCGATCGTACTGCGCATGCGCCGTCCCTAAAATTTCCCCACGTGCATTGCGCTAAAAATGACGTCGCAAGGACGTCATTAGTTTCGCCGTTAACGTAAATGGCGTCCAGCGCCATTCACGGACGACTTGCGCAAACGGCGTACATTTTTAAATTTCAATGCGGGAACGACGGCCATACTTAACATTGGTTGCCCCTCATATAGCAGGGGCAACTTTACGCGTCGCAAAAGCTACGGAAACGTCGCAAATTCACTGCGTCGACCGTGCGTACGTTCGGGAATCTCGCGTAAATAGCTCATTTGCATAGACGACGGGGAAAACGACGTCGGCGACACCTAGTGGCGGGAAAATAAATTGCATCCAAGATCTGACCGCGTAAGAGCCTTACGCCTGTCAGATCTAATGGATATCTATGCGTAACTGATTCTAAGAATCAGTCGCATAGATACGCCGGGCCAGATTAGGACTTACGATGGCGCAAATGGCGTTGTGCAGTCGTAAGCCCTTTGAGAATCTGGCCCATAGAGCTTTCTTTTGATGGTATTTAATCACCAATTGTTTGTTTTTTGCTAAACAAATGATACTTAAAATTTTGGAAAGAGAGCAAGAAAAATAAATAAATAAAATAAAATTTTGCAAAGAAGTAATTTTCCATCACGAATGAGGTTGCACCGATGGGCACTGATGATCAGTGCCCCGATTATCAGTGTAAACAATGCGTGTGAGGAGAGGACTGCCGTTAACTGGCAAGTCTTTTTACATGTGATCAGCTGTGATTTGACACAGCTGATCACATGGTAAAGGGGTGCTGGGATTGGCTCTTTACTGCGATCTGTGATCAGCTGTGTACAAAAGACACAGTGGTCACAGAGCCCACCCAATGAGTGCCCCAGGGGGTGCATGGGAGGCAGAACTAGAGAATTAAGCTGTAGGCGTCATGCGGCTATAACATGGGCGGGAATGGATTAAGCATACAGAAAAAAGGACTTTACCAAAGAGCTAGCTTTTTTGTTTATGCTGTGATATACGTCCTTTAAGGCCTCATGCCCACTGATAATGTTTGAGGCTCCAGTGTTTAGGTGGGGCCAGAGGGCACATGTATACCATCCAAATGCATGAGGCTCCAGTGTTTAGGTGGGGCCAGAGGGCACATGTATACCATCCAATCTTAGTGCCATCAGCATGTCAATGAGGCCGACAACCGTTGTGGCTGGACAGTGTATTTAGCTATATTCACATTTAGAGCAGTACATGTCTATGGACAAATGCCTGCAACACAGACTGCTTCTGTTCTAGGCATTCATCCCTGAGCGCACACTTCCCTAAATTGAAGTACAGTACCACCAGGCGCACCATCCAGCCACAGCAGCTTTTAGCCTCTCATAGTACGACAGGCTGTGGAAGAAGGGGCTACAGGTCACATTTGTACCCTTCTCCGACATCTAAATGCCTGAGCCTCATGTGCCCTAAGTGGCCCATAAAAAAACAATCTGTCTTAGGGCTGGTTCACACCACAAAAATGCACTCCAGATCTGTTCCAGTGCGTTTTTGATGTGTTTCCGGATGTATTCCAGAGGTTTTTTTTTCTCTTTACTGTAGTGGGGTCCGGTGTGTTCTTGATGCGTTCCAGTGCATTCCTGTGTGTTTTTGATGCATTTTACTGCATTACAATACTGTTCAGTGCAGGAAAATTAAGCATGTTCTACTTTTTTTCTGGAACTGGAAAGCCCTGGAACTGACTGCACTGGTGTGAACTATTCCATTGGAAACCATAGAACCTACTTTCCACGCGTTTTTGATGCAGAAAAATAACGCACTGGACTGCATGTGGTGTGAACTGGCCCTTAATGCTAGTTCACAGATGCAGTTCTGTGCTTTTTTTTGAGCACTAAAAATGCATGCAGCGTTTTCCATGTATTCCAATGACTCTAGTTCACACCAATGCAGTCAGTTTCTGGTGCAAAAAAAAAAAAAAAAAAAAGTAGAGCTTGCTGCATTTTTTTCTGCACGGAGCTGTACTGGAACATAGCAAATTGTATCAAAAACGCACTGGAACCGAGACGGTAAGCAAAAACTAGTCTGGAATGTATTCGGAGTGCATTTTGTGGTGTGAACTGGCCCTAAAAATGCATACAGTTTTTTTCCCCACGTATTCCAATGGCTCTAGTTCACACCAATGCAGCCGGTTCCAGTCGGTTTCCAGGCAGTTTCTGCATGAAAACTCACCTGAAACTGACTGCATTGGTGTGAACTAGAGCCATTGGAATACATGGAAAATGCTGTGTATGCATTTTGGGTGCAGAGAAAAAAAAGTGCACAAAACTGCATGTAGTGTGAACTGGCCCTTAATGTATACAAAAGAAAAGAAAGTCTTTGGAATGCAATTTAAACTTACAGATGTACAATAACAGCAAAATATAAAATGTTACCTTTGCCATAAAATCCTCTAACGGTTCAACAAAGATCTTACTCTGCTGCTGAATAAACTGCTCACAAGCGGCCTTGAGTTGTCTGTCAACATCTTTCTTTGAGTCCAGGAAATGTTCCTTTATTTCTGGTGTTCCCTATAAAGGAAAGAATGCATTTGCTATTGTTTTACGAACAAACCCAGAAAATAACTTTTTTATAACTGCAACAAGCAATGCAAATCTCAATTACCTGGAGTAGGAACTCAAGGATGGCATTGGTGCTGTTGAGCCTGAAGAATCCTGGAACTGTTCTTGGGTGCAGAATTTTAATGGCAGCATCTAGAGAGCACAGAATATACACACACAGCTATAATCCACACACAGCTGTAATCCACACAATTTCCTCACTTATGTAGAAAAAAAAAATCAGGACAACCCCCACACACACACAAACGGCAGCCGACATAGTAGCCATTACACCAATAGGTAAATGTTTGAATTGTGTGTAATCATAAAAAAAAAAGGGACAAAAAAAAAACCACAGAAAATATAAAAAAAAAAAAAAAAAGGACAGGCACACATACAGTATAATTATAATATTATATATATGCCAGCTTTCCAAAATTTGCACGTGTCACCTCCTGAGTGCCAGTTTACAGATGAATTTCATATTTTAATACCAGGCTGCAATGGCAAGCCAAGCGTTTGTCTCAGTTGCGGCACAGCCCCATTTACTTGAACAGGTAGCACTTGGTGGTGGTACTGCCTGCTGAACGCAACAGGAAAATTCAAAACTTGGCAGCAGTTATACAACCCTGAGGCCCCATTTCACACCTCAGGGTTTTGAAGCTTGAAGCTCCAAAACACTGGAGGATAAAAAAAAAAAATCTATTATTCACAGCTACACTACAAGTTGCCTGAAGCTCCAAAAAGTTGTAGCTCGAATAAGGACGATTGGTGCTTTTTTAAAGGCATTTCTGTTACATAGAAATGCATGGAAACGGTTTTTCTGCTCAAATGCAAGAATTCAATAGAATTAAAAAAAATTATATATTAAAAATAAATATAAAATTATAAAAACTACATAAAATGTCCCTAACCCCAACCCCTCTTATTAACCACCAACCCCATTATCATCCCCTAACCTAACTAAACAAATAAATAC